>NC_058134.1:262609990-262634287 GCF_016433145.1 Gracilinanus agilis | reverse complement strand
CATATATATATATATATATATATATATATATATATGTATGTATGTATGTATGTATGTATGTATGTATGTATATGGGATAAATGAGAAAAAAATAAAAGGGCGATAGCAATGGAATTATGAGGAATTAGAGAAGGTTTGCTGTAGGAGAAATCAGGAGATGAGTAGTTGGAGTCAGAAAGGGAAAGTGTTCCAAGTTTGGGGAAAACCAGAGAAATTGCCTAGGACAGAGAAATGTGTCTTTTTCATGGAACAGTCAGGAGCCTAGTATCACTGTATCAAAGAGGACATCATAGGGAGTAAGATGTAATTAGACTAGAAAGGCAGAAGTAGTCTAGATTATGAAAATTTTGAATGTCATAGAGTGTATTTTGCATTTCTTCTTGAAGACCACTGTAATTTATTGAATATGAGGGGGGTGACAGGAGCAAAGATATGTTTTAGGAAACTCACTTTTGTGGCTGAATGAATGGTATGTTAGAATTGAGAGATTCTTGAGACAGGGAGACCAACCAGTAGGCTATAGCAGTAATCAAGATATGAGGTATGAGGTGATGAGTGCTTGTACAAGTTAGTGACAGTGTAAAGAAGGAGGTGTATTTGATGTAAAGGTAAATTCAGCAAATCTTGACCACCGCTTACATATTGAGGGATTGAAGAGATAGTATAAACAGTGAAATTACCTTGGAAAGACCTCAAGAAGAGATAGTGGAGTATAGAAAGACTTGGAGTGCTATGGTCCATGGGGTCACAAAGAGTCTGACAACTTAATAACTGAATGAGAAAAAAGGAGATAGGAGATGATTCCTAGGTTGTGAACTTGAGGGATTGAAATGATGTTTTCCTCATGGGAGGGGGGGTTTAAGGGAAAATATATTCAATTGCACTTTGGATATATTGAGCTTACGATGTCTATTGCACATTCCAATCAAAATATCTGAACAATGATTGTAGATATAAGATATGGGGTCAGCAAAAATATTGGAGTAGGAAAGACATATGCTGGAATCATCAGCCCAGAGATTCAATCCTCCTACTGTCACTAAATGCTTAACTCATGTCATATTTTATGTCAAATTTTATTTCTCAATTTTTCTATTTTTCTCTCATTTTTGAGGGGGCTATATAATTGAATTTGGTACTTTTGTTCATATCATGATTACTCTATCCTCCATAACAATACTGCTTAATAAATTGTGGAAATATAGAAATGACCCTGAGTTCTCAGAAAATATTGATGAATTTATAAATCAAAGCATGATAAAAGTATTTATATAGCTCTTACTATGTTCCAGACAATATGCTAATTGCTGAGGATCGAGATACAAAAATCAAGACAATTCTTACCTTAAAGGATATATTACCCATAAGACAAAACAAAGTATAAAGGCGTTTTCATTTTTTACTCTTAAAATTATATGGCAAAGTAAATAGAGATATACGGCAATTGACTGACAATCAAGAATGTGGGGCACCAGGGCAGCAACTGAAGGGAAAGATAGGACCCAATGGCATGCAGATGACTGAGTGTATCACTGTGTCTAAAGGGACTTAGCTATGGTGAACTTCCATGAATCAGCAACACAAATGGCCATGGTAGACCTGGAGTGTATGCTTGAAGGTGAGTTAAGAGTATAAGAGTTTGAAATGAGCATAGCTCAGAGAAAGTTGAGTCTAAACTTGGAGATATTCCACTGCAATAAGCAACTTTTAACACAAATTCAGCAGTAGACCGTATCAACTCTCTGGAGTGGATTCTACTTATGTGTGATAAAGCTTGTCATTGGTTACCTCATCATATATGATGATGAAATCTTTGGTCTGGGCACCAAAATGGCAAGATGAAATCATAGTCTCATGGACTTTCCTTCTTGGTGCCAGAAGTATGTTCCCAGTTTCTCCAGTTCAGAAAAAAATGTTTAACTACTCATTGAATTGCACCTATTAAAACAAGTAGATTTGAATTTATCTATGACATTCTTTCATCCTTTATCCTTCCCATCTCTGCAATTTATTACATGCAGCACAAGCAAAGGAAAATTCAAGGCCAGATAGAAAATTTTAGGGTTTGGTTTAACCTCATTTAAAAATATATTAATCATTTGCTATAGACAAAACAGTAGGTATTGGTATCAGGGTACATCACATAGTAAAATATCATTTCAGGGAAAAAAAGATTACTTTTTGTTTGTTCTGGAAAAATTCTAAGTAGTCTAGTATAATAAATGATAGAATCATATTTTTCATTGCCTTATTATGCATCAAAATTGCATTTTTATGTTTCTGTCATATACTCTTTTCTCTTCTGACCCAAGAGTAAATTTTGCTCATAAAAATCTATCTGTTCTATGGAATACTTTGACTAAATTGACTAAGTTTTATTAACTGCTTGTTTAATAGTTGGCATTTATAAAGAATATTAAAATTTGCAAAGAACTTTCCACATAGGCTCTTATTTGATTCTCATAACAACCCTGTAAGGTAGATGCTATTCATTTTACAAATAATGCAATTGAAGCTGAAGGAAGTTAAATGACTTGCCTAGAGCCACATGCTTAGGAACTGTCTGAAGAAGGAATTGAGTTGTTGACTCTGTGTTCAATATTATAGTCAATACACCACCCATTGTCCTGTAAGTACCAGGTAGTATGAGGATATAAAAATAAATTATTGTCCATATCCTCAATGAGCTTAAAATCTAGTAAAGGAAATTATCTAGGTCTGTGTTGGTGAAACTATCTCACATATTCCAAAGCATGCTGGATAGGGTTGCTCCCTTCCCCCTCTCCACTTGCATCTGATGATATCTCTCACAAGACTTAGTCCTGCAAACTAATGGGAGCACTTCTTCCCTCCCCAGTATGGTGAAAGGCAGAGAGTGGTGGCTCACATGCAACATGAGCATTGCCATTTGGGCACTCAGTCTTTAAAAAAATTGCCATCATTGGTCTAGGTGCACAAATAATTATAAGAAAATAGGGGGGGGCAGCTGGGTAGCTCAGTGGAGTGAGAGTCAGGCCTAGAGACAGGAGGTCCTAGGTTCAAACCCGGCCTCAGCCACTTCCCAGCTGTGTGACCCTGGGCAAGTCACTTGACCCCCATTGCCCACCCTTACCACTCTTCCACCTATGAGACAATACACCGATGTGCAAGGGTTAAAAAAAAAAACAACAAGAAAATAGGGAACGAACCAAATGACTTTGAGGCCATCAAATCAATCACATTGCATAAAGGGTAAACTAAGGCAAAGGAAGTGCAAGTTACTTGTCCAGGGCCATGCCACTTGCCCATTTATGTTGAGTCACTTGTCCATAGTAACAGATTAAGTGTGTAATGTAACATTTTACTTATGTCTTCAAAGTTCCCTGTTATACCATCCTAATATGATAAGAATCCTTATTCTTGATATGTTTATCTATTTGCTGAGGAACTACCAAATTAAAAGGACTACTCCTGGAATTCTCACCTCAAAATACATGCTTAGACCACTTGATTTTTTGAGATAGAGCCTCCATAAGCCTTGCAGAGATCCCCTCCTTATCACAGTCATCCAATCTTAGGATAACACTTGCTAGACTAAAGTCTCACTCAGCTATTTTGGTCTCTTCTTCAAAAGGAGCCAGACACAGCTTAAAACACCTTGCCACCTAAGAGTCTCACTCATTCACTCCAGGCCATCATTAAACAGGATAAAATTTGAATTCTGGGACACCAGAGCTCAGCTGAATTGTCTCTTCTTTAATAGAGATATCTCAGAAGTCCCTCTCTGGTTCAAATGCTTGATGAATTAGACTAGGCTACTCCAAACATACTCTATCAACAGTATCCAATTGTAGGACTCCCTTTGGAAGAAAAATTCCAATAAGTAAAATGTTATGCTTTTCACCTTTTCACCCTTTCACTGCTAGTAATGGAATTTCAGAAGTACTGAAAAAGAAACTCACCTGCAAACATTTCAGGTCACGATGAAAAGTCATAGGACTTAATGTCTACCATACAAAGGAAGTTCAGCATTTACACTAAATAATTTCTCTAGAGTTCTGAAATCCTTTTGTTTTCTTTCTTTACAGGGAAGAGCCAGGGAAATTTCAGTATGGATTATTAACAACACTTTTTCATCTAATCTACTTTGGACTACTTTGAATATTAGTGATTGTTTTAGAGATTTTAAACACTTTACATCTAAATGAGATCTGAAGCACTTTTATAACAAACATTATAATTGATAGCAAAACATTTTTATACTTGATTAGTTAGCACAAAAGCAGTGAAACTTCACAGTAATATTTTTTCATTTAGATTTTAGAATTTTCCCACATTATGTTAATTATTGAAACTCTTCAAAAAGTTTAATTTTGTTAATAGCATAGAAAAGGTGTAGAATTTTCCCTCCCCCTTCTGTTTAAAAAAATAATTTAACAGATCGACAACTTTCAGGAAATTATTTTTTTGTACACCATAATAAGAGTGTTAATTGGTAGCAATAATGAGAGTCACACAGCACCCTCAGGTCAGAGGTTGCTATAGAATTGCTATAGTCAGCCAAGCCTTTCAGAAATTATGATGTTTCCCTTCATTCCAGCTCACATCCAGAAACATGAGAAAATGCTCAACTACATGGTTTGAACTTCACATCTTACAAGGACTGTAGGCATAAGTTGGAAAAAAAAGTCAAAGGATAAAAAAGCAATACTATCTCATACTGGCAATGCTAAAAGAGTTAAAGCTCCCTCTGCTCCACATGAAAATAATTGTCATTTATACCCAGGAAAATATTGATTTAGAGTTTAAAGAGACCTTAAAGAAAATAAAATTTAACTCATTTTATATAAGAGAAACTGAGGCCATCATAGGTTATGACTTGTCATGCACAAAGTTTCTGAGTCAAAATTCTAATCCATCTCATATTTTTTCATACTCTTTCATACTTTCTTCTGTATTACTTTGTCTTGGACCTATATTTCCATTTTGGCCATTTATTCTCTGATTATGGGCATATAGTTCTAAAATGATTATATATGAATATTTCTACTCCTTAGTGAATTATTAAATTAATGTTCTATTTGAAAATGTATTTCTAAGAGATTGAAGGCTTCTGTGTTACATGTCAATGGGAAATATCATTAAAGAATCCATTTTTCCTTCATGGATATAAGCAAAGATCTTTTTAAAAAAGACACTAAATCAAGTGATTATCTAGAAATGCAAAGAAAAATAACCGTAAGCATGTCCATCAAACTCTGGATAGATTATACATACAAATACACACAGGCAGGATGATTGTAAGAAAAATGAGGACAGGGGCAGCTGGGTAGCTCAGTGGATTGAGAGTCAGGTCTAGAGATGGGAGGTCCTAGGTTCAAATATGGCCTCAGACACTTCCCAGCTGTGTGACCCTGGGCAAGTCACTTGACCCCCATTGGCCACCCTTACCACTTTTCCACCTAGGAGCCAGTACACAGAAGTTAAGGGTTTAAAAAAAAGGAAAAGAAAAATGAGGACATTGGCAAGAGAGATATGCCAAGGAAGCTATTGTAAATTCAAATAAATAGGCCTGAAAACTTCTCTGACCATGGATGCCCCAGGAGGATGTGAAATCCATGGAGTTATGAACAAAGATGTTCTAGAAAAATAGAGGAATTTTGCCTGTGGACATCTGAGGGGAGTTTGAAGTTTATAATACTCTCACCAGGAATGTTCAAGGGAAGACTTGAGCTCGACATCACTTTAAATGAAGAAACATTGAATGAGGAAGAAAATAATAGTAGGAGCTTACAAATTTGAGGCCAAAACAAAGCAAACATATGGCCATCACATTATAATTATGTGAGGAAACAGAGACTGGCTCTTGCACAATTCAAAAACCAGGAATTAACACAGGACATATGAGTTAACAAAATAAAAGCATCAAGCAGAGTGAAGAATTACAATGGAAAAGGAAAAAGTTCTAAGAGGTAAAAACAATAGATTAAAGTAAATCAACAACAACCACTATAGAATCTTAGAGAATTAAGAAAGAGTGTGGAGTGGCAGAAATAGTGAAAGAAGAAGAGGAAATGAATCATGAATCAATTAATTTGTTGTATATAATATATAATGTCAGCATAGAAAAAAGGATTTGAAGTCAAAATCCTAAAATACATATGTGAACAATATAGATTACCCTAGAGTTAAAATGAGAATGTTGAGATGATGATAGTACATTAGAAAATAAACAAAAAAATCAGAGGTAGTAATTACGATCTCAGACCAAGAAGCAAAAATTGACATTGCTTAGAGAGATAAGCAGAGAAATGAATTTATACTTAGTTACCAAAGATACAAATGCTTAATATTTATGATACTTAATATAGATGTGATGAATGTCATACATTCTAGTTACTTAAATAATATTAAATGAATTACCTGCAGAAATATAGAGCAAATCTACTAATCAAAGACATTAAAAACAAGATAGTTGAAACTGAAATTCTGAAGAATGAAATGTGATAAAATTCAAACAAATAGAATTGATGAACAAAATTAGGAACTTCCTTACAAAGTTATAAAATGTATTCATTATAAGCTAATGACATTTTAAATAGAAGAAATCAAAACTGAAGTGCTAGTTGTATCCTGGGAGCTAAGATGACAGAGTAAAGGATGGTCTATTCACCCAAACCCTACACACACACACACACACACACACACACACACACACACACACACACACACACACACAAAATAAATTAAAAGAGGGAAAAATAGAAATGGAAATAGAAAGCATCAATTCCAGAAAGATATTCCAAAATAAATACCACAGGACTTTTATTGTCAAATTCCAGATCACCCAGGCCATAAAAAAAACTATAAGCAGTCAGAAGGGAATAATTTAAACATCATAGAACCACAGTCAGGATTACACAGGACCTAGCAGCTTCTAAATTAATGGAACAGAAGGCTTAGAATACAATATTCATGAAGGCAAAGAATCTAAGCCTATAACCAAGAACTACATATCCAGAAAAATTTAGTATAATCTTGGAAAAATGATTCTTAATGAAATAGAGGACTTCTAGTCATCCCTAACCAAAAAAAAAATCAGAGCTGATAAGAAAATATGTTGACCAAATTCAATACTTAAGATAAATATAAAAAGTAAAACAAAATTTTTCACATTATTTTATTTATGGTTTTTATTTTGGAGTTTTGGTTTTATATGAGTATCCTCTTACCACAGTGACTAATCTAGAAGTATATTTTATATGATAATACATATATAACCCAGATCAAATTATTTACCATGTCTGAGAGGGAGTAGGGAAAAGATAGAGAAAGACAATATATATCTTATAATTTTAAAAAAATATAGGTTGAAAATCGTTATTTTGTGTACTTGGGAAAATAAAATATCTTTCAATAAATTTATTTTTAAGTGTTCTAAGTTCCATCCTGATTAGAGAAATGCAAATTAAAAGAACACTGAGGTATCACCTTATACCTAGCAGACTGGACAATATCACAGCAAAGGAAAGTGATAAATATTGGAGGGGATGTAGAAAAATTGGGACACTAAAACATTGCTGGTGGAGTTGTGGATTGGTCCAACCATTTTGGAAGGTGATTTGGAACTATGCCCAAAGGGCTTTAAAAGAATACCTACCCTTTGATCCAGCCATACCACAGTTGGGTTTGTACCCCAAAAGAGATAATAAGGAAAAAGATTTGTACAAAAATATTTATAGTCACACTCTTTGTGGTGGCAAAAAGAAAGTGGAAAATGAGAGGGTTTCTATCAGTTGGGGAATGGTTGAATAAATTATAGTATCTGATGGTGATGGAATATTATTGTGCTTAAAGGAATTGAACTGGAAGAATTCTATGTGAACTGGAAAGACTTCTAGGAATTGATGCAGAGCAAAAGAAGCAGAACCAGGAGAACATTGTACACAGAGACATTATGGAACAATCAAATGTAAAAGATTTTTCTACTAGCTTCAATGCAATGACCCAGGAAAATCTAGAAGAACTTATGAGAACAAATTGTATCCACATCCAGAGAAAGAACTGTGGAAACAGAAATGCAAAAGAAAAGCATATGATTGATCACACAGTAAAATAGGGATATGATTGAGGTTTTGATGTTAAAAGATCACTCTACTGCAAATATGAATAACATGGAAATAGGTTTTTGAATAATGATACACCCAGTGGAACTGCTTGTCAGCTTTGGGAGTGGGGAGCAAAAGGGAGGGATCATGAATCATGTAACCATGGGAAAATATTCTAAATTAAAAAAATTAATTTAAAAATTATTTCCTTTAAAAGTTATGTGAAAACTTAAGGCTTTCAATTAGGTGGAATTGAATACATGCATATTTTGGAAGGTGATAAAAGTTAGCTAAGATATCTATAATACTTGAGACACTTAAGATACTTAAAGTAATCAAGATACATAAACACTTGAGATACTTAAAAACTTTATCACTACTAAGGCAATGAGGAGTACACAGGAAAAGAAGAGACTACTTAAAAAATGGAGTTATATGCAAAAAAATTGTGGGAAAATTTTTATAGAAATTATCTCTTACAAAGACCTAATTTCTTAAATACACTGAGAACTTTAAATTTAAATTTGTGAGACTATAACATATTACCCAATTGATAAACAGTCAAAGGATATGAACAGTTTGTTCTTAGAGGAATAAATTAAAACTCGCTATACTCATATGAAAAAAATTTTCTAAATCACTACTGGTTAAAGAAATGCAAATTAAAATAACTCAGATAACAACTTGCCCCCATCCAATTAGCTAATTTGACCAAAAGGGAAAATGAAAAATGTTGAAGAGAATGTAAAATAATAGGAATAGTAATACAGTTGATATAACTGTGAAACTGTGATTCAACCATTCTGGAGAACACTATGGAAGCAGGCTTAAAGGGTCACAAAACTATGAATTTGACTCAGCACAATCCCTAAATATATAAAATACTTTAGTAGTTCTTTTCATAATGGCAAAGACCTAGAAACTGAGGGGGTTTCTATCAATTGGGAAATGACTGAACAAGTTGTGGTATATAGTTGTAATGTCATAGTATTGTGCCATAATAAATGACAAATAAGATGAGTTCAGAAAAAAACCTTGTAATATGTGATGATCAACTGTGAAGGACTAAACTATTATTAGAAAGGAATATCAATATTCCAAGATATTGAAAAGGGACTCATGAAAAATTCTCTCCCCAGCCAAAGAATTTCGAAACTCTTAGAGTTTAATTACAGATCAAAGCATGCCATCTTCCACTTCATTGCCTTCATGAGTTTTTTAAATTATTATTATATGTGTGACATATGCCTTCTGTCAAAGCATGAGCAATAATGAAATATGTATTGTATGAAAGCACTATTATAAGTTATATCAAAATATTTAACAAATGGAGGGGAGAGAATCTGACTCATAAAATGTCAGAAAAAATTGTCAAAAATTGTTTCTATATGTAATTGTTTTTAAAAAGGAAAAGAAAAAACCTGGTGTCCATTTTAAAAAGGAAAGTATATAATATATGAAAAGTAAATAAAATAATTTATTGAATAATTCTATCTCTTCTATATTTCAACCAAAACAATAATATCAATGAAACACATTGATATTTAAATGACATAAATTTCAATATGAACACAATACAGAATTACTTAAATAATAACCTCAGAAAATGAAATTGAGTCACAAAAGAACTCCTAAAGTAAATATATGGAATGAAGTAGGATATAAAATAAATCCATAACAACAACAACAAACAATTAAGCAGCTAGAAAAAGAAAAAAATGAAATCAATTCAAAAGAGTGACAGAAGAGTCAAAGCTTGACAATCCTCTTCCCAAGGTATACACTAATATATTTTGAATATAATTACACAACACTCTCTATAGAAGTAAGACTGACCTAAATAGTTAAAATAATGTGTAGGTGGGTAGAATGAGTTTAATAAAAATTACAATCTAGTACATATTAATTTATGCCTACATCTATTTGGCTCTCTAATTATATATCTAATAATTAATTATTAAACCTAGTTCTCATTAAAAAATAGAAAAAAACTGATTAGGTAAACATTTCCAGAAGCAAACTAATATATTAGCACAGTACACCATAATGGCTAAATTAATGACTCATTAATCAAACATTTAAAAAAGAATTGAGAAAATGCTAAAGGAGTGAGAGTTTATTGTTTGCCTTTTTGTCTTGGCTGCATTACTTTTTTTGTGCAGAAATTTTTAAATTTAATATACTTTGTGGAAGGGAATTCTTTATTCTCTTTGTCTATTTTAAGTTAATCAACCAAAAACTTAAATACTCCTACTTAAACACTAAGTTGGAGTTTCATAGTTCACTTACTAAAATGGGTGACAACTTCAGAAACTTGTGAATCCTTTGATAAGAGTTAATACCCTCAGAGAATGAGAGGTGGATCCCATAGACACTGCCCTCCTGGGCAGTGCTAAGCATTTTGGAAGCTGTGATTGGAACCTGTGAAGTGGGAAAAGGACTATAAAAAGTCCTGAACTCCCTGTCCAGGGAGTCTTTGGCTTGAGTCTTCAGCTTGAATCTTCAGCTTGGAGCTTTGGCTGGTGACCTGTCTCTTGGAGGTGGTACTAAAGACTTGTAGCTCTTGGACTGCTTCTTAAAGGACTGCTCCTAGATCTTCTCCTTTGGACTTTGTCTTGGGAGAGTGAGTGGCTGCCCTTCCCTTTCTGGCTTCTAGAGAGATTAGTTCTGGAGAAGCCTCTTTCTGAAGGAGGCTGCATTGGTGGAACCATTGTGTAAGACATCAGCAGGTCCTCTGGCTGAGGGTTAACCAGCCTTGCTGTGGCTGAGCTGAACACCAGAGCAACATTTAGTGTAAAAGGCTAGACATTTTCTATACCTACTTCTTACATTTCTCTACTTTCACTCTTTACACCTTTTTGTAAATAAAAGTTACTGAAAGTCACTTGACTTGAGCTATAATATAATTGTTGACTACAGTATTAATTTAGAATTCTCATATTTTAGTCAAACCCCTCATTTTAATCTCTACAAATTCAAAGTTATCTATTTTATTCATAGTAATTTTCTCTATGTCTTGTTCTGGTCTAAATTCATCTCTTCAAGTCTGACAGGTACACTCTCTTATGTGTCCCTAATTTGTTTCAGGAATCATCCTTTATTTTTAAATGATCTTTCAATTTTGATATTACCTTGGTATTTGTTATGAGTTATTATTCTATACCTAATTTTTACCATACTGTTTTCTAGTTTCCCCAGCAGTTTTTGTTAAATTATTTTCTTCCAGTGTCTTGGTTCTTTGAGTTTGTCAAATACCAGTTTATTATGGTTAGGTACAATTTTGTGTGGTGCCTAGCCTATTCTGTTGATTCTCCATTCTATTTCTTAGGCATTATCAGACTGTTTTGATGGTTGCTACTTTTTAACTTAGTCTGACATCTGGAACAGTTAAGTTATATTCTTTCATTGTTTTTATTAATTCCCTTGATATTCTAGGTCTTTTGTTTTTGTAGATGAGTTGTTTTATTTTTCTCACACTATGAAATAATTTTGGATAGTTTGATTGGAATGGTATAACTAATTTTTGCTACTGCTCAAATGTAGATACTTTAGCTATGAGCTAACATTATATACTTGCATATTAGGAATAAGAAGCAGGTAGCATATTAAGAATGAAAAGAGGCAGGTAACCTTGAACTATGACTAAAAAAGTAGCCAAAAGCAATGTTACCCCTAGTCAAACTTTTGAGGAACTGATTCTCAGGTTTAAATTCAGTTTAAGGGATTAGCTCACATAGGGTTCTATATGTACAATTATTATTTTTAATTGCTTATTTTTAGGTATATCATAAAATCAATAGATAGTACTCAAACTGCACTGCTTATTCACATATCATACTTTAACATCTGTACTTTGTACATTTTCTAAATGTATTCTTGACACTTCTTTTTTTTAGAGAGGATTAATCTAATTAACTACCTCTAATTCTCAAACTCAAAATCCTTTACTACTAAATGGCTTCCTTCTTTTACTTTTTATCCACCCTTACCAATGACAACTATTTCAGACAATAAGAAATTGCTTTCTCTACCCACTCAAAAAATGGCTGAAGGATATGAGTAGGCAGTTCTCAGTGGAAGAAATTAAACTATCCAATCATATGAAAAAGTGCTCCAAAACACTATGAAGATTAAAGAAATGAAAATTAAAACAACTCTGAGATACTACCTCATACCTATCAGACTGGCTAACATGATCAAAAAGGAAATTGATAGATTTTGAAGGGGATATGGGAAATTGAGAGATTAATACACTGTCATGTGTGAACTGAACTGTGAACAGATACATCCATTCAATAGAGTAAGATGGAACCAGACTCAAAGGACCATAAAACTATTCATATTCTTTGACCAGAACTATTGGGACTGTATGACAAAAAAATCAGAAATAAGGGAGAAGGACCTACCTGTGCCAAAATATTGTAGTTGCTATTTTTATAGTGATATAAGGTTTAAACTGGGGTTTTGACTAAATAAGAGTTATAAACTCAATATTATGGTCTCCAAATTCAAAATATTATCCCTAAGCCAGAAAAAAACTGTTAGCAGATTTTGTATATAAAGAGGAAGAGAAAGAGTTGAAGTATGAAATGTAGGAGGGAAAGAGGTAGGAGTTGCCAAGCCTACCCTTAATGCTGATCTGATGAAATTCAACTCCCTACCCACAAATTTCCAATCTCCACATGGAAGTCCTAGTTACTCACCAGAAAGCTGATGCAGGATCCAAGGAAAAGGATCTCTCCACAGAATTCATGCTGAAGGGAGTATCCCACCAAAGCACCAAAGAGCAGAGAAGGTCTTCTTGTAGAGACAACAAGGCAGGAATCTCTCCACACCAGAAGTCCAGGTGGTGTCTTCAGCCAGGGTTCCTCCAAAGCAGCCTCCTCCAAAGCCAAAGCAGGAATCTCCAAAACCAATCTCTCCAGAAGCCAGGAAATGAATCCCTGGAACCAATTTCTCTAAATGCCAGGAAGGGAATGAATCCTAGACCATGTTGGCCTTTTTTAATATCCTTTTTTCCCACATCACTTCCTGTCACTTCCTGTCACTCCTCCTTCTTCATAGAAACAATAACAGTCTTTCAACTTGCCTAGCACTGCTCATGGGGTGGGGGGGGAAGGCGGAGGGGAGTGGCCTTTAGAGTTGTCACTTATTCTAGTAACTGACGTGCACTTTCAAACTTAATGGTAAGTAGGGGTACATTAAATTCTCCATGTGAATAGCTAAAAATAGGTAAGAGGAGAGTTAATCCTATATTCACACTGACAAATAATTGGAAACTGAGGGGTTGTCCATCACTTGGGAAATGGATGAACAAGTTGTGGGATATGGTTGCAATGGAATATTGTTACATCATAAGAAACAACAAATAGGATTAGTTCACAAAAACTTGGAAAGACTTATATGAACTGATGCAAAATGAAGTGAGCAGGAGAACAATGTGTATAGAAAAAGAAATATCATATGATAATTAACTGCAAAGGAGGAAACCATTATCAGCAAAGCAAATATCCAAGATAACCATGAAGGACTCATGATGAAAATGCTGTCTACAATCAAAAAAGAACTTCCAGAATCTGAATGCAGATCAAAGCATGCCATCTTCCACTATATTTCCTCCATGATATTTCTATTGTATGTGCAATATGTGTATATACATATATTTGCACACATACATATATATATAAAATACAATATGAGCAATTTGAAAAAATGTATGACATGAAAGTATGAGTATAACCTATCTCTGACAATATTCTCCAAATCAGAGAGGGTTTGGGAAGGGTAGAAAGGGAGAAAATCTGAATTCTAAAATGTAAAAAGTATTGTCAACTTCTTTTTCCACATGTAACTGAAAAAGAGATTGGGGAAAAATGAATTGATTTCTTTCTGTTGTCTTTATCTATCAGTCAAAGTCCTGTACAGTAATTCTTTTAAAAAGAAATGATATCAGTTATAGGAAAGAGTTCCTTCTCTTAAATATAATTAAGATTCACTCCTTCCTTTACTAGACCTTTGTTTTGTGTCTCTATTTTGTTTTTTAATATTATTAGATTTTTGAGAAACTTCTTATAACACTCTATTTAATTCTCCTGTCTTTTTTCCTGTTTTAATCAAAACTAGACTAGATAGTATTAATTTCATTTTGTAATTGTACTTTACATTTTCATTACATTTAGATGCTATAAGTCAAATAGTCTATAGCACTTAAAATGAAAATTTCATTCATATTAAGTATTTATTTAATCTGAGTGATCATTTGAATTTTCTACTTTTCTGAATTTCTTCTTCTTAAATTTTTTCTGCTTAAGGCAATCTTGATGCCCTGATGGTGTCGTGTATGCATTTTTCCATGGGCTTCTCATTTCTATATTTAATACCAATAGTTTTGAATTTTTGTACACTGTATTCTTTTAATGGATAAGTAAATTTCAAGGAAGAAGGGGTTGTATGGGTTCTGTCATTCCGTATTTATAGAATCAAAGGGGTCATTGCTTATCTTGTTCTGCACATTGCAAAGCTGAGCTGAGTATGAGCTTCCTTTGAAGTCAGTAGGGGCTCAGCTCTTAGAAAAGCTCCTCTTGGTACTGAAGAAGAGCATTATTTTTCTTTATCAATAATATTTTCCCTTTCTTATTTATTATGGCATTTTCTCAAAACTAGAAATTGATTTTGCTCACTTTTAGAGGATCTAATACAGGAAAAATAGCAAAAATCTTTAAATTCATACACAAAAGAAAATAGTGGTTTTTTTTCCCGCAGAGATCTACTCTGTACCTCTTGATTGAAGTCTTTTGTATAAAATTGTATTAAACAAAGTAGACATTAAATTGAAGTACTTAGACTACAGATAAAATACTTAGAGGGATAGGGACTGGACCAAAATATCACTTAACCTATATGAACCTTAGCTTGTTCATCTATAAAATGATATTTAGACCTCTGAGGTGCCTTAAATTTTGAATCTATTCAGAGGCACAAGTCAATGTGCCTGGGTAGGGTTTTGTATCCATTCTTCAATGAATTCTGTCTATAAACATCTTATCTTGGAACAGTGACTCATTTGCCCATGGTTTGTCCAGTGTAATCACCACATCTGGTGCTCTGCCTCATTGTACTGTCTTATAAGAGCATTATTCACATCAAATGTCCTGCATGAGAACTAGAATCTTTAATATATATATATCTATGACATATATATATATATCATGTAGATGACTAAGTTATCCCTTATTAATTTAAGAAACATTTATCAAGAAATTATTAGATAGAATGTAGTATACTTTGTGGAGGGGAAAGTATAAATAAAAATATAAAAGATTCTTAAAACTCTAGGGATTTATTTTCTAGTGGGAATGATTAAACAAAAAAACTTAATGCAACACACACACACACATATATATATATAAATTGAGTAGAAATATATATACATATCTACATATATATATATATATATATATATATATATATATATATTTCTCCTGATATGCCTATAAATTCAGTTACACTATCCTCTATACCAGTGATGGGCAAACTACAGCCCATGGGCTAGATGTGGGCCCCTTGAAATGTTCTATCTGGCTGAGAGACATTATTCCTAATCTGATGAATACAATGAGTAGGATACAATACAATGAAACTTCGAAAAGAGTTCCCTTAGAAACTGACAGATGAGCATTTCCTTTCCTTTGGCCCCCTCTTTAAAAAGTTTGCCCATCACTGCTCTACACCACGATGATGCTTGTCCCCCAGCTTGGACAATCCTCTGTGCTATCATTAACTGCCAACCTATTACCTTAACAAATCTTGTGACAGGGGAAAGAATCCCTGGATAAAGCTCTAGTTTTGCTTACTGCAAGGACAGGCTCTTAAGTTATAGGGCAAATAAAAAATAAATCAGAAAATGATTCTCATTTTCATTCTCATAATCAGTGAGTCTAGAATAAGGAGAATGGAATGTATCCCTGTGTATTTATGTCTGCATTTATTTAGGAGGGAGGAGGATTGAAACCAAGGCCTTTCCAATTTAATGTGGCCCTTTAAAAATATATCTTGCACGTGAAATTTTCAAATATCTAAAGAAGAACTTAAGTGACTGACCCTTGTAATAAAATCTGTTCACTTGTTCTGAATATCTTTAAATAGAAAAATATGGTAATTTTCACAACTTCAATAAAAATGCATATTATAAGAACTTAGCTTTGAAGGAATATTTTCTTTAATCTCCAAACATCCTTGATCAGATTGTAAATGAACTTTCCACCTGATGGGAAAAATAGATCACAGAGAGATATCTAAAAAGAAAACTATTAGGATAAATCGAATTAGTCATTTTGCAGGCTATATTACAAACAACATTGGGGAAAAGGGATCAACCTGCCAAACATGAAAGCCTCCTATAATAACCCTGTACTGTAAGAACTAGAGTTTCTCTCTATAGCTCAGTAGAAACCAAATCTTTCCTTGAAAATGAAATTTGTAACTTATCCAGAATTATAATGACTACTCATACCATTTATGCAAGGATAATATGCAGCAGTTTTTTTAATTATTTAATTAATTTCCACCATGTACTCTATCTCACTGAGGGAGAAATACCTAGGTGATGGACACTCTAAATCTTAGATCCAAACAATATCTTTTAATAATTTATTTTTGGTACATTTCATAAATTTACACATATGTATTTAGGTAAAAAGATACATTTATAGGTATGACTAATATGTAGGTTTCTAAGTAAGCTATATTTAACTAATTATGTAGATGACTAAGTTATCCCTATTTAATTTAAGAAACATTTATCAAGAAATTATTAGATAGAATGTAGTATACTTTGTGGAGGGGAAAGTATAAATAAAAATATAAAAGATTCTTAAAACTCTAGGGATTTATTTTCTAGTGGGAATAATTAAACAAAATGAACTTAATGCAATACAAATATTAAGGAAGAGGCATCATTAAAAATAAGATCTCACTGCATTATCATACTATATGAGATGCTGATGATATAAGGCATACAAACGAAAATGAACAGTAATAAAATTAGCAGTACTAAATGCCAATTGAGTGGAATATACAATAAATGCTATAGGATTTCAGAAGATAGAGCAATACCTAACATTTGGAATAGACTCTGAAGGCCTTCATTAAAGAAACTGGGAAAATTAAAAAAAGGTCCTGAAGAGGATATAAGGAGGCAATTTGTGGAGTTGGAGTGGAGGAAAGATAACAAGGAAGTAACAAATATTACATAAGCAAGCAAAAATGAATACATTGGTGTGCTTACAAAAGAGAATTCCTAGGATAAAGTTGTGGGATATCAGGGAAGAGATCTAAATAAGGTAAATATAATGGAGAAGTCTTACATGTTAACCTAAGAAGTTTGTCAGAATGCTCTGAACAGAGGGGAATTTTTGAAGTTTTTGTTTCAATTTTTTTTTGCTAGGGGTTGATATATATTAAATAATATATTAAATATTAAATAGTAGGACTATTTATCCAATATGTAGAATGAATTAAAGGATGGAGAAAATGGAGGCAGGAAAAGGGACAATTATTGAAATAATTAATGAATGAAAAATGTTTTGGTCACTTGCTATGTGTTGAAACAGGTTTAGTGATAGAAATGCAAAGAGGAAAATCCCGTAATAAAAGAATTCCCATTCTAAATTGAGAAGATAGCCACGTAGGAGGTCAGTCACCTCCCCACGTGACTAATAATTGATGAGAGTAGATAAGATCACCACTGGAACTAATGTAAAATAAGAACAATATACAAATAACTCAGCCTTATAAAAACATAGTTAATTTGGAGGATATTGTAAGAGAACACAGAAGAGAAGGAAGGAAGGGAAAAGAAGACAGAATACAGGAGAAAGAAGAAATAGAGAGAGACATGAATGGGAAAAAGAAAAGGAGGAAGAACAAGAAGGACAAAAACAGGAACAAGAACAAAGATGAGGAGGGAATGGGGAAGAGGAGAAAATAATAATAATAATATTTATATAGTATTTATGATTTGTTGATTTTAATAACATTGATGTTTTTGTCTTCATGTAGCTGAGGCCAAACCTTTCTGATATGCTTATATGCCCATGTACATATTGCATGTGTATAATAAATCTGTATTTCCTTGATGATTGTTAGCTGTAAGTATCCTACTTGATTTTGTTGGCTTATAAACTGTAGCACATTAATTTCTTTATTTCAAAGCATATTGGCCCTGAATTTATAGGAAAGAAGGAAATAAACTGTAGATTCAAAAGCTGTATGAATGGTTATAGTTCCTTAGGGTAAAATGTAACAAACTAGAAAGAGATATTTTACTGAAAATGTCTCAATGATTTTCAAAGTATACCTCTTAAAAGTAGGCTGAATATAAACATTTGGACAATTGCAGATCTAAAGATGGAACAACCTATTAGAGAAAAACTTGTGTTTGATAAGTCTCTACATGCATACAAATATACATCTATATAATATATATATGTTTACAAGTTTTAACTCATAATAATAAGATAATGCTAGGATACTTAGTTTATCATTTTAGCTATATTGTATCAGGTTGTTTTTCTTTTTTGTTTCCATTGTTATATCATGGGAGAAATAATTCATTGTCATTTGAGCTTCTTTTACTATACTGGTCATTTTATTTTTGGAGATTTTCACCATACCTCTTATGATCTAATCATAGCAACATCCCCCCACATACACACACAATAGTCATGCAGTTTCTACCTCCCTCTCTTACCCCACACAACACAATATTTGTAATTCCCCTAAAATAATTGGATCTGTTTATGCTTAGGATATAATCAGCCAATTTTCAACTATAAATATTACAGTGTATCAGCTTAGATGCCAACTCTCAGAAAGCTTTCAGCAAACTCTTTGGTGCCTAAACTACCAAAGAGATTTGATTGAGAGATAGATGGATGGATAGATAGATAGAGCACACACATACATATATACATACAAGTAGAAATTTACAAAACAATCATCATTTCCAAGTCAAATTCTACAAAGGAAACACTAAATAAACCACTGATAATGTTAAAACCAGAATAACTCTAATACAGAGATGTGATGGAACTAGCTAGAAATGGCCTGGGAGAGTCTATTGTTAATTTTTATTGTTATATTATTACATATAAAATAAACATATGATATATATACAATGTTATTATGTTATGTTAATATTTTGTTAATTTTAAATGTGAGCATTTATGCATTGGTAATCAAAAATCACAGGAAAAATACACTTCAAATCAGAATTTAATTTATTATTTTGTTGATTTTGTATATTTAAGAATTTGATAGAGAAAATGTATATAACAGAGATTAAACCCCCCAAAAATAGATTATGTATTCATTACCCCCAAGGAATTTCATTTTTAAACATTTACCATCATATCCCTGAAATAATGAAATATTTTCTACAGGACCAAAAATGTTCTCCTTCTCAGAGGGAATATGAGCTGGAGAAAAATGTTCTTTTCACTTTTGTAGCTATGAGGATTTGAATTGATGAGAAGAAATACTGAACTTTAGGTATATGTCTACAAGGCATGAAGTTTTACACCAGATAAGAAAAGAATATCACTGACATTCATTATAAAAGGTTAGTAAAAAATGCTGACATAGATAATGTTTGTCAGTAAATAAGATTACCTTTTTATTACCAATATCCCCAACGAATAGTTTAAATGAAGAAATAATGAAATGAAATGACCTTTTGGCTAACTTTCAATTTCCCTGGATTATTTACTGTATGGATCATTTGTTCTGTTTTATAAAAGAAAATTTCTAGATTTCTGGCATTTTCTGTTTTGTAGTTGTCATTTCACCATATTCCTTCCATTGTAGCCTTCCAATCATCCTTTCCTTCTTCCACTACAGGTTATTTCTCCCTTGTCTCTATTTCCATACCTCACTTTACTTGCTGTATAACATGTAATATACATTCTTCCTTGTGTGAGGGGGGGACAACAAAGGAGAAATTTCATTTTTCAGATATTAAACATGTACAACATTACCACTTATCCTCATTGTCATGACTGAACATGCAGCTTCTCAAAAAACAACTTTGACAACAGATTTATTTATTTTCCTGAAATGAAATATTTGGAAGATAGGTGTCAGTCTTCCATTTTTAAATGAAATTCTTGCAGGACGGTCATTTGTGTCCATATCTTATCTCTCCTACTAGATAATAAGCTGCTTGGAAGCAAAAACATATTCATCTTTATAGTTACCACTGTTTATTATACAAATGTGGAATTTGATAAATATTTTATAAACAGAAAATTACAATTGTAAATAATTATAAAGCAACAAATAATATCAATCAATCAATAATCAACAAACATTTATTAAATGTCTACTATAGGCAAAGCTTTTTGTTGACGCACTGGAATTAAAACAAGAAGTAACAAAATAGTTCTTTCCTTCAAAGAGTTTCCATTCCAACCCAGGGAAAAAACATATACACCTATAAATGGATATTAAATATATACAAAGTGAATACAAGGTGATTATTGTTAGGGAGGCATGAGTACATCAGGGCTGTAATCTCTGGTTAGGAATGGACTAACATAACACACAGGGGTTAAGCTGAATTTTGAAGGAGTTTAAGAGACTGAAATGAGTAGGAAATACAATTCAAGTATGGGAGACCACATATGCAAAGGTAAGAGAAGGAATATTTTTTAGGAACAGTGAATAGGCACTTTGATTGGATAATAAAGTAACATCATATGACCCACCTTTGCATGCCTTCAGAATAGACTTTCTGTAGAAGCTTTATATGAGTTGAATGTTGAAGAAAAATAGAAATTCAATGAGGTAGAGATGAGGAAAGTTCATTTCAGGCATGGGAGAGAGCCAATATGCCAATATGTACCATCTGCCAGGCACTTTGCCATACACTGGAGGTACCAAAAAATAAAAATAAAAAATCTCACAGTCTAATGGAAGGATTGCAAACAACTTTATATCAACAAGCTCTACACAGAATAAATGGAAGGCAGCTATGACTCAGTGGTTAAGATCACTGGCCCACGAGTCAGAAAGAGCTGTGTTAAAATCTAGTCTCAGATGTGTCCTAGCTATGGGACCATAAGCAAGACACTTTGCTTTTGCATACTTAGGAGGCAGCTAAGTGGAATAAACATGAAAAGAAAATAGCTATATTAAGTTTCTCAGTATTTTTGTTATTAGATTCCCCTTCTACTCCAAAAACTAATTTGGTGGTGTAGTGGTTAAAATGCTGGGCCTTAAATCAGGAAGACCTCAGTTCAAATCCAGTCTCAGTCACTTACCCAGGTAAGTAAACTCTATTTGCCCCAGTTTCCTCAAGTATAAAATATACATAATAATAGCATGCCCTTCTCAGGCTTATTGTGAGGATCAAACGAAATAATATTTTTAAGTAGTTAGCATAATGCCCCAAAGAAATGTTGTTTACATATCTTTTTGTTTACACTTACATTTAAGAATTATAACTTTACTACAGAAATGGGTACCATCAGGAAAGAAGGTTTAAGTGATTTACCTGGAACTACAAATACTGGGTAAGTATTTGAGGCAGTACATGTCTTCCTGGCTCCAGACCTGACATCATTCAGGAAGAATTTGTAAAAGTTTTTTTTTCAACTTCCAAGCACCATGCTAAGCCCTAGATCAAATCTACTACACAACACTCTTTTGATGCATACTTGTACTTTTTTTGGGTATAACTTTATTTAGACTTATTCTAGGATATATCCCATTCTAGAATTTAGTTATCACTGAAGCATATATCTTCAGCTCTCTAGTTATTCTGAAGAGAAGTATGACATAAGGAGATACTGCAAAACAAGGAGAGTTCTCTGTTATTGAGAATAGTCATAGATTTCAAGAAGAAAGTTTCTAGTCCAAGAATCTCCTGTAGGCTAATTTGCGAAGTAAGCTACATGCTGGGGGAAAAAATGAAAATTTAAATTTAGTCATCCTGGTATATTAAATTCATCTCCATATACACATATATTTTTTAATGGCAATCCCTCTCTTGCTCCTGCATAAAGTTAGCAGCTGCAGGTACAATGCTTTAACTTAGAATTTTTGTAAGTACTACATAATTAGTTAAGACTTAGGACAATGTACTATGACTAAAATTTTTTTTCAAAATTACTTTCAAGGAATTGTGATTGAATTCTTTCATCACAAAATTACTACCTTTTTGAAAAAGTGACTACTAACAAAGCAAAAAATATAATTTAGCCTCTCATTGAACTATATTAGTCAGATGCTACTCTTCCCAACAGAACATTTCCTGATAATGATTTAGCATCTGATGAAGAGCCAAAATGAATTCATAAGGATTTTATAAAATTAGTATATAAAATATAAAAGCTAAAAGGCCTGGAAGGAAATTATGTGTGTGTGTGTGTGTGTGTGTGTGTGTGTAATTCTATTTTAAAAAGTTAGCCACAATTACCAGGAATAAACAGCCATTTTCCTTTTAGAAAAATAACAAAATAAAAAAAAGGAAAAGGAATTCAGCATAAGCAATTAAAATAAAGGAAAATATTGGATATTTTAATGAATGAAAAATGGGAAAACTGTACAAATGATATTATTAGAAAAATGTAACTGTTCTCAATATTACTACATTCATGTCAATATTTGTATTATCTGTCATTGTACTTTCAAGTCTTATCCTATTCGATATTAAGAAAATCTTTTCAAAGAAAAAATGAATATTTTGAACTATATCTACTTATCAGCCATTTATTCTTACATACAAGAGAATGGTTTTATTTTTCTCATTCAATTTTAAGTCCATGGTGGTGGGCACAATGATATTGGAAACTGGAAGAGAACCAACTTCACCCATGCCAACTATAATATTTAAACTTTTGAGTTTACATATTAATCTAATGTAAGGTGTTCCATTATACAATGTTACCTTCAGTTAGTATGTTTTTGTTATTAGCTATATGTTCTGTTAAAAAATTATGTATTCTTCCATCGTGGATCATGGCCAAGTTAGAGAGGAAATAGAGCTCACTTTTGAGTGAGAAATCCTTTTGTTCTGCCTCTGTTTGACTGACCCATTGTCAAATGGGATATGCAATATTATTTTATTATTTTTTATTATTGTTTTTCTTTATATTTTCAATAGAAATCTTGATGTTTTCTCTTCTTATTTGTTGTACTTGAGTATATGGAATCAATATTAATGTTTTTTATTTTGAAAGATAAGTTTACAATATCTATTAGCCCTAATACCAATGAATACCCCAAATCTTTAGATTATAGAAACCAGCCATTGAATATTAAGTATTATGGGACTTTAACTAGTAATTGTGTCTGCTTTCAGAAGAAGGGAGCACTAAAGAGCCACTGTGCGGTGCACAGAAGCACAAGGGCAAGGAGACCAACATTGAATGATGAGTATCTATGCCAAGGCAGAAGACTTGTTTCATGGTTTGAGGAAGCAGCTGTTTGGGAAATTCAGACATTGTAATTCCCTATGCCAGAGCCCTAAAAGTACCCCTGTTTGGCTTTCATTTTGACTCCCAATTCCTTAAGATTAAAGGTAAAATCAGATGAGGGAATCATACATCCCTTTTACCTCAGACTCTTCTCCCCTTCTCTTTTTTAATACAGCAATTTTCCATAGCATTAGCCACTGATGAGTAAGTGTAATATTGCTGCAATTGTCCTGCAGGCTTATAGAACATATGTCACTTTAATTGGACCTTGCAGGTGATTCAAGGACCTATTATAGCTTTATTTTACTCATAATTTTATATACACATGGTTTTGATATATGTTTTTATCTGGATTTAATTTATCTCTTCTATTGGTTTTTGGTTTCCTTTTGAGAATTGATCCATATACTTCATAACTCAGCCATGTATCCTGGGGTGATTCTAGTGTTTGTCAGCATCCTCCCCAGGGAGGATTGCAAAATTATCCTAAAATCCAAGGTTTAAGATTTTTAAAGCAATTTTAGGAAAATTATATCACTAACATTAAAATTAGGAAAGTGGATCTTCTGGAAAAGATGCCATGAAGATACCTAGACATGACATACTACATAAAAATATCCAGAGTGAACTTTGGGATATAATGAACTGAATTGAAGGAGACTGAACATATAATTTATTCTGAATGTAAACTCTTACAAGGGGGTGCCCCAAAATTGGCTTTTTTTTAAATTTAA
>NC_058134.1:262589564-262604999 GCF_016433145.1 Gracilinanus agilis | reverse complement strand
TTCACCCATTCTAAATTTATCTTGGTGTAGGGTGTGAGATGTTGATCTAAACCTAATCTCTCCCATATTGTTTTCCAAATTTCCAAACAATTTTTGTCAAATAGTGGATTCATGTCCCAAAAGTTGGTCTCTTTGGGTTTATCATACACTGTCTTGCTGATGTCATTTACCCCAAGTCAATTCCACTGATCCTCCTCTCTATCTCTTAGCCAATACCATATTGTTTTGATGACTGCTGCTTTATAGTATAGTTTAATATCTGGTACTGCTAGGCCCCCTTCCTTCACATTTTTTTTTCATTATTTCCCTTGATGTTCTTGATCTTTTGTTATTCCAAATGAACATTATTATCGTTTTTTCTAATTCAGTAAAGAAGTTTTTTGGTAGCTTGATAGGTATGGCGCTAAATAGGTAAATTAAATTGGGTAGAATTGTCATTTTTATTATGTTAGCTCATCCTACCCATAAGCAATCAATGGCTTTCCAATTGTTTAAATCCAGTTTTATTTGTTTGGAAAGTGTTTTGTAGTTGTTTTCAAATAATTGCTGGGTTTTTTTTTTTGGTAGAGAGATTCCTAAGTATTTTGTATTGTCTAGGGTGATTTTAAATGGTGTTTCTCTTTCTACTTCTTGCTGCTCTAGTGTGTTGGAAATGTATAGAAATGCTGATGATTTATGTGCATTTATTTTGTATCCTGCAACTTTACTAAAGTTGTTGATTATTTCTACAAGCTTCTTAGTTGATTCTCTAGGATTTTTTAAGTAGACCATCATATCATCTTCAAAGAGTGATAGTTTAGTTTCCTCCTTGCCTATTTTGATATCTTCAATTTCTTTTTCTTCTCTAATTGCAACTGCTAGTGTTTCTAGTACTATGTTGAATAATAGAGGTGATAATGGGCATCCTTGTTTTACTCCTGATCTTATTGGGAAGGCTTCTAATTTATCCCCATTGCATATGATGTTTGTTGATGGTTTTAGGTATATATTGTTTATTATTTTTAGGAAAGGTCCTGCTATTCCTATACTTTTCAGTGTTTTCAATAGGAATGGATACTGTATTTTGTCAAAGGCTTTTTCAGCATCTATTGAGATGATCATGTGATTTTTGTTTGTTAGACTGTTGATATGGTCAATTATGTGGATGGTTTTCCTAATGTTGAACCAACCTTGCATTCCTGGTATAAATCCCACCTGATCATCTTGATGATGATCTTCTTAATTACTTGCTGGAGTCTCTTTGCTGGTATTTTATTTAAGATTTTTGCATCTATATTCATTAGGGAAATTGGTCTGTACTTTTCTTTCTGTGTTTTTGATCCCCCTGGCTTTGGAATCAGTACCATATTTGTGTCATAAAAGGAATTTGGTAGGACTCCTTCTTTGCTTATCATATCAAATAATTTGTATAGTATTGGGATTAGTTGCTCTTTGAATGTCTGATAGAATTCACTTGTGAATCCATCAGGCCCTGGAGATTTTTTCTTAGGGAGTTCTTTGATGGCTTGTTCAATTTCTTTTTCTGATATGGGATTATTTATGTATTCTATTTCTTCTGCTGTTAATCTAGGCAGTTTATATTTTTGTAAATATTCATCCATATCTACTAAATTGTTATATTTATTGCCATGTAATTGGGCAAAATAGTTTTTAATGATTGCCTTAATTTCCCCATCATTAGAGGTGAGGTCTCCCTTTTCATCTTTGATACTGTCAATTTGGTTTTCTTCTTTCCTTTTTTTATTAGATTGACCAGTACTTTGTCTATTTTATCTGTTTTTTCAAAGAACCAGCTTCTAGTCTTATTTATTCAATAGTTCTTTTACTTTCAATTTTATTAATTTCTCCCTTGATTTTTAGTATTTCTAATTTAGTTTCCATCTGGGGATTTTTAATTTGCTTGCTTTCTAATTTTTTGAGTTGCATGCCCAATTCATTAATCTCTGCCCTCCTTAATTTGTTAATATATGCACTCAAGGATATAAATTTCCCCCTGAGTACTGCCTTGGCCGCATCCCACAGAGTTTGGTAGGATGTCTCATCATTGTCATTTTCTTCAGTGAAATTATTGATTGTTTCTATGATTCCTTCTTTGACAAATTGGTTTTGGAGAATCATATTATTTAATTTCCAATTAGTGTTTGATTTTCCTGTCCAGGTTCCCTTACTAATTATTATTTTTATTGCATTATGATCTGAGAAGGTTACATTTCTTATTTCTGCTCTTTTGCATTTGTTTGCAATGATTCTATGCCCTATAACATGGTCAATCTTTGTCAATGTGCCATGTGCAGCTGAAAAGAGGTGTATTCCTTTTTGTCCCTATTTATTTTTCTCCACATGTCAATTAAATCTAATTTTTCTAGAACTTCATTCACCTCTCTTACCTCTATCTTATTTATTTTTCGGTTTGATTTATCTAGATCTGAAAGAGGAATATTTAGATCTCCCACTAGTATGGTTTTACTATCTATTTCCTTCTTGAGCTCTACCAGTTTCTCCTTTATGAATTTGGATGCTCTGCCACTTGGTACATATATATTGAGCAGTGCTATTTCCTCATTGTTTATACTGCCTTTAATCAGGATGTAATGACCTTCCCTGTCTTTTTTAATCATATCTATTTTTACTTTGGCTTTGTCAGAAATCATAATAGCCACTCCTGCCTTCTTTTTCTCATTTGATGCCCAAAAGATTTTGCTCAAACCCTCAACCTTAAACTTGTGTATGTCCACCCGCCTCATATGGGTTTCTTTTAGACAACATATGGTAGGATTTTGGTTTCTAATCCACTCTGTTTTTGCTTACGTTTTATGGGCGAGTTCATCCCATTCACATTCAGAGTTGTAATTATCAGTTGTACATTCACTGACTTTTTCGTATCCTCCCCTATTCCTACCCCCTTTTTCTTATATTATTTTCTTTTAAACCAGTGGTTTGCTATTAAGCCGCTATCCCTTATCCCCTCCCTTGATTAACTTCTCTTTCTACCCCCTCCCTTGTTTCCCCCCCCTCTTTTTGTTTTTAAAGGCCTTATGAATTCCCTCCCTCTTCTCCCCTCCCTTTTTTTGACCTTACCACTCCCCTGCTCCCCTTGTTTTATCCCTTCTGACTTTCATAGAAGGGTTAGATAAGAGTTTTCTGTCCCAATGAATAGTATAGCTACTCTTCCCTCTCCAGGTTGATTACACTGAGAGTAAGGTTTTATTATTACCTCTTAATGCTCTCTTCCTCTCCTTTTTATAATAGTATTTGTCCCCTCTCCTTCCCATGTCCTCTTTGTGTGTAATAGAATATCCTATTTTTCTTATTCACTCAAGTTTCTCTTGGTGTCCCCTACTATTGACCCCCTCTTTCCCATCCCCCATGTCTTCTTAGATTATTTAGTTTTCCACCCTCACCCTGTGAATTATTCTTCTGATTACTATAATAGTGAATACTATAATAGTGAATAGAGTTCACTACAGAGAATTATACATAACATATCTCTACATAGTAATACAGATAATTAGATCTTACTGAGGCCCTTAAAAAGGCAAATTTAAAAATTATAATTTTTCTTTCTTTCCCCTCTGTTTCTTATTTACCTTTTCATGTTTCTCTTGATTTTTGTGGTTGGATATCAAACTTTCCATTTAGCCCTGGTCTTTTCTGTGCAAATACTTGGAATTCTTCAATTTTGTTGAATGCCCATACTTTCTCCTGGAAGTATATAGTCAATTTTGATGGGTAGTTGATCCGTGGTTGAAGGCCCAGCTCTCTTGACTTTCTGAATATCGTATTCCAAGCCTTACGGTCTTTTAGCTTTGAGGCTGCCAGATCGTGTGTGATCCTGATTGGTGTTCTTTGATATTTGAATTGTCTCTTTCTGGCTTCTTGTAAGATTTTTTCTTTTGCTTGAAAGCTCTTGAATTTGGCAATTATATTCCTGGGCATTTTCTTATCTGGATCGAATGTCGCAGGTGTTCTATGGATCCTTTCAATGTCTATATTGCCCCCTTCTTGTAGGACTTCAGGGCAATTTTACTGAATAATTTATTTTAGTATGGAGTCCAGATTTCTATTAATTTCTGGTTTTTTCTGGAAGACCAATGATTCTCAAATTGTCTCTTCTAGACCGTTTTTCTTGGTCTGTCACTTTGTCATTGAGATATTTCATGTTTCCTTCTATTTTTTCAGTCTTTTGACTTTGTTTTATTTGTTCTTGTTGTCTTGAGAGATCATTAGCTTCTAATTGCTCAATTCTAGCCTTTAGGGATTGGTTTTGGGCTATAATCTTTCGGTTTTCGGCTATGATCTTTTGGTTTTCGGCTATAATCTTTTGTTTTTTGGCTATAATCTTCTGGTTTTCCTTTTCAATCTGGTCATTTCTGGTGTTCAATTTGCTTATCAGTTCATTTGATTTCTGAGCCTCACTTTCCAATTGCAAGATTCTACCTTTTAACCTGTTATTTTCTTGCCAGATCTCTTCCATTTTCCTCAAAATCTCTGTTTTGAACTCTTCTGTAGCTTGTGAGGAGTTTTCCTTATTTGAGGTGGGTCTGGATGCTTGTTTGTTCTCCTCCTCTGTTTGGTTGGTTGTCTGGATTTTCTCTGTGTAAAAGTTGTCAAGTGTTAAATCTTTTTTTTTCTTGTTGTTAATCTTTCTCTTCTGACTTCCTGAGTCTGGGTAGCCATCATTAGCCCAGCAGCTTCTCAGCTTTATCCTCACACTCAGGGTCTGTCCGCAGTCTTTTGGCTCCTGAGGTCTGAGGTCTGGTTTTTTCCAAGGTCAAGCCCCCTGGTGGACCCCCTTGCTTATCCTCTGCCAGAGGTTCCTTTACAAGTCTCAGGGTGCTGCTTCTACAGTCGTATACCCGTCTGCACTGGTTCCCCACTCAGGGTTTCAGAGCTTTAGCTCACGGCTGTGTCTGCCTCCACCCACGCCTCTGCCCGAGCCTGTGCTCTGAGCCTGAGCTCAGAGTTCATGTGTGTTCTTTAGCTTTTTGGGGTCCCAAATATTGCTGCTCTCAGAAACAGGCCCTGGAGCTGCCAATGACTCGATGGGTACCCCAAACTTGCTCTATTTCTTTTTAGCTGGCTTCGGCGCTATAGGTGGTGTGTCTGGAGGGGGTGGGGGTGGGGTGGTTGCTCAGCCCACGATTTAGTGAGAACTGTTTCACCCCTTTATAGCATGAAAATGTCCTGTTTCCACGTATCTGCCATGCTTCAGCCTGTTGTGGGGTTCCTCTGTTCGTCTGGACTTGTTTTTATGTCCCCTTGAGGAGTCTTGTGTGTTTCGGTCAGGAGAGGTTAAGAGCTGCTTTTTACTCTGCCGCCATCTCAACCCGGATCCCTAATTGGCTTTTTATCAATGTGTCTATCAATTTTTTTTTCTTTATGGCTTTTCCTTCTTTCCCCCTCAAATCATAATTCCCTCTATGCAAAGTGCAATATTTTATACACCATCAGTAAGAGAATCTTTAGATGCATAAGCTAGATATGTGGAATGATTGATTGGGGAGCCTTGGCATATTAATCTCCCACAAACCTCAAGTGAGAAGATTTTAACGTACTCGTCTCCCAACAGAATCACAAGGGGGACTATCAGAACTGAATTTCTCTTTCTCAAGTGTCACTTTTTTATGTCATCTCTCAGTGACCTGGAGGTCAAATGGCACTGTGTAAATTCAGATATAGATGAGCCTCATAAAAAGGAAGTTAAAGAACCAGCAAACTAACAACACAGGAAATAATAATTTCACAGGCACTGCCCTCCTGGGTGGCCCAGGTAAATTAAGAAACTATGATTGGTTCCTGAGATGTGATGTGTGAGAGATAGTGGGTGAAGAAAGAAGTTATAAGTTCAGACCAGGAGAAAGTCTGGATCTTTGGTGTGAATGTGGAGAAGCAGAGTGGATGCTTGGTGGAGTGTAGCTAGAGACCCACAATGGCTGCAACAGATTAGAAAGATTAAGTACTACTCTACCTCTCTCCTACTTTTCTTCTCACTACTACTACTACTACTACTACTACTACTACTACTACTACTACTACTACTACTACTACTACCTTTGATTTAATTAAGTTAATAAGCTATAATCAGCTTTATAATTTTAAAGATCATACAACCATCAACTTAACCAAGTATCTGTTCATAATTTTCTCCAGTTCTACTTCCATTCAATATATAATGGGATTTCAGCAAAAAGAAAGGTCACAGTAGATGAAATATGATTCTGGAGCTATTTACACACTTAGAGTAACCAAATTCTAGTCCCAAAATGGTTTCCTTCCTTCCCTCACCACAATTCAAGAAATGATTATAAATTTGAGCTAGATGTTACAAAGAAAAAAATACAAAGGATAAAAAGTTTTTTATAAGAACATGTCATGAAATAATCACTTTTTAATCATGTGCGTGCTCATTATCTAAATCCTGGCTGAACCTTCATAAAGACATGAATTGAGTGAGAGGAACAAAAAATGTCTGTTCCTTTTGTCAACCCATCCAACATTCTAACCACCAGACACTGTTTGGTATTATTCATAGAGGAGAAGTTATATGTACTATACATATATATATATATATATATATATATATATATATATATATATGTGTGTGTGTGTGTGTGTGTGTGTGTGTGTGTGTATATATATAAATGTGCGATACATATTCATATATAATCCCATATGTGGCACACATAATATTTCTACTTCACCTATCTTCTTAGAATATACTACGACCTTGAGCATGATAATCTTCCTCTTGTATTCAAGATACATTTTCATAGCAGATCTTTATTATCTACCCATCTTCACCTAGAAGCCCTAGCTGAGAATGGAAAATAACTGAGGTGCTTTTTCAAGCACTGAGGGCAATATGATATTAAAGGATATCAAGTCCTAGTACCTCATTTTTTATATGAGGCCTAAAAAAGTTATATGAGCCAGAGTCACATATATGGTAATTGTTCAAAGCAGGATTAAACCCTGAGCTCTTATAATTTTAAACCAGTATTGTATTCACTAGACAAAACTTAAAGCCAAATAGGAAGTATGATATCGAAGAGATAGACTAGTATCCAAGAGCTAAAAAGAAGATGGAAACCTATGAATACACCCTGTCTTAACCTGGTAGTGACAAAATCTTGGAAATACATGAGTCAGTGTGTTCCTTATTAAAGTTTTGTGTGAGGTGATATTTGTAAGAAACTGTACAGGGCAAGAATTTAGAGTATAAGAATCTTAGCTTTGAGAGAGAGCATGCAAATCTTTGACACTAAGGAAAATCAAGAATCTATCTGAAGTACTGAGACAAGGGCTCTTTTCAGAGAGCCTGTTATGGGGGAGGGAGAGGGATAGGAAAAGAACAGGAGTTAGTTTTCTAACTGGTGAATGGCAGTCACTGAGGAAATAAAAGAAATGATGCTGGCTAGGAACTTTACCTAATGTATAGTTGATGCTCTTCAGGATTCCAGGAAAGAGTCAGTGCCTTAATAGTCACTGCCAATATTTATTATGTGTTCTAGGACTGTAATCTGTAGATAACTATTAAGAATAGGGATAAGGACTGGTCCTGTGATATCACTGTTTTAGAAAATTAGGGATAAGGAAACTCCTTCTTCCAATAGAGTTAAATGCCTTCTTTGCAACTTTGAGACTTGAAAAGCAACTTGTAGTGCTAAGACATTAAGGAATTTGCCTAGGTTAAATGTTCCCAATATGTGTAAAAAGTGAGATTTAAGCCCAGGGCTCAATGGTGGTTCTCTACTCACCAGGATACACTATCTCTACACTTAACCCAGGACTGCATGAAATCTTATAGAATCATATCTAAAACTGGGGAAGATTTAAGGTATTATCTAAACACAATACCATCATTTTACATATGCCAAAACTGGGTCCAAAGACATTAACTTGCCAAAGTAAATAAACAGAAAAGATGGTACTTGAACCCAATTCCCCAGACCTCAAATCTAGAATATCTTTAAAGGTAGTCTACTATTCCCCTTATAACCTACAATATCATCACCTTAGCTTGGATAGAATTGTTTGCTTAGAAGTTGATCAAATAACAAACATTTGTCAAGAGCCTACTATTCTGTGCTACTTAGTGTAACATAATTTAAAAATCATACTACCATCCCTTTGGGAGCTTATACATTACTTGTGGTGGTAGTGGGGTTTTGTGATAAAAAAATGAAGATAGGAAATCATGCATAAATGCATATACATAATATATATATATATAATACTCTATGTACATACATATATCTGTTTTTACACATGTGTGTACAGTGTCAGTGTATCAGCTGTTTTTAATCCGTTACAACTCATCATCTTCATTTCTAAAATGTACTATTTATAATATCCTTTTAGTTTTTAAACCTTCACTCTGCATCACATCATATAAATCTTCCCATATTTCCCTAATTTCTTTATATGCACAATTTTTATGGTATAATTATTTATCTTTCCACTGAGATACTATGATTTTTCAATAGTTGAACAGTATTTCTAACTTTCTTACTCCTACAGATGGTCTGCTGGTGATATTTTTGTACATATAGATCTTTTCCTTGTGTTTATCAACTTTGGGGGATATAAACCTGACAAGAAGATCACTGGATCTAGGGCAATTAACAATATAACTTTTATTGAATAATTCTTCAATGAAGACATATTTGTTGGGAAATATATTTCAACCTCCCACAATTTGTGAAATGTAAAAGATATCTTCTTAAACTTTGCATCGAGTGGAGAGGAGGGGAATGGACTCTAGCATTTTCAAATAACTAGCTTAGATTCATTTGTGGGAGCAGAATATGAGATAAGTGGGAAATATAGTAGATAATGGAAGAGAGAGAGCACAGTTTCTATAAGGTTAGAAATTTACATTTATGGTGTATTATATTGATCCCTTATGTTATGTTTGGGGCCAACTAAAACACTCAATTACTTTTTATATCATTACTTGGTAGTGTCTTTTCTCCTAATTTGTACTTGATTTTCCAAATACAAAGGTAAGAAAATATAATATAACAGAATATGACATGACATGGCAAAATGTTAATATATATATATATATATATACATACATACATACATACATACATACATACAGCAAACAAACCATTTGGTACTTACAAAACCCTGTGAAGTAGGTAATATTATCATTGATTAAATGTTCTGCTCTTACCCATAGAGCTAAAAAGTGGAAGAAAGATTCATTCTTCAGCCTCACCAATTCAACCATCTTAAGGACTTTGGCAGCATAGTGTGAAGTATAAAAGAATTCAAATATGATATTATACCCATAAATTATGCAGGTAAATGTTTAATAATCAACTCTCCAGGGGAAAAAAGATGTACACAGTAACCCCAAAAGAGAAAGATCAGCAAGAAGAAATCTGTAACACTAGACAAATTTTACACAGAGAAAATCTAGACAACAGAGCAAAGGGCAGAGGAGAACAAACAAGTAATCATATCCAAACCTTCCCAAAATAATGAATACTGGTCACAAGCTCTTGAAGAGTTCAAATCTGAGATTATGAGAAAGATGGAAGAGATATGGTGAGAGAAGTGGGAAATAGCTCAAAAGGAAATTAACAGGTTAGAAGACAGAAACTCCCAATTGGAGAAAGATGCCACAAAATCAAAATGGAAAGCAAATTGGAAACCAAAATCTGGCAAGAAAATAACAGTTTAAAAGGCAAAATTTCACAATTGGAAAGGGAGGCAAGTAAATTGAAGACCAGAAATGACCAGATTGAAAAGGAAAAACAGTCTCAAAAGACTAGAATTAAGCAATTAGAAGCTAATGATCTCTCAAGACAACAAGAACAAATGAAACAAAGTCAAAAGACTGAAAAAATAGAAGGAAACATGAAATATCTCAATGAGAAAGTGACAGACCAAGAAAAACGGTCTAGAAGAGACAATTTGAGAATCATTGGTCTTCCAGAAAAACCAGAAATTAATAGAAACCTGGACTCCATACTAAAAGAAATTATTCAGCAAAATTGCCCTGAAGTCCTACAACATGAGGGCAATATAGACATTGAAAGGATCCATAGATCACCCTCTACACTGGACCCAGAAAAGACAACAGCCAGGAATATAATAGCCAAATTCAAGAGCTTCCAAGTAAAAGAAAAAATCTTACAAGAAGCCAGAAAGAGACAATTCAAATATCAAGGAACACCAATCAGGATCACACAGGATCTGGCAGCCTCCACGCTAAAAGACCTCAAGGCTTGGAATATGATATTCAGAAAGGCAAGAAAGCTGGGCCTCCAACCACGGATCAACTACCCATCAAAATTGACTATATACTTCCAGGGGAAAGTATGGGCATTCAACAAAATTGAAGATTTCCAAGTATTTGCACAGAAAAGACCAGGAAAAATGGAAAGTTTGATATCCAACCACAAAAAATTGAGAGAAACATGAAAAGGTCAATAGAAAATAGAGGGGAAAGAAAGAAAACTCTTATTTTTTAAATTTCCCTCATTAAGGGCTTCAATAATATCTAATTATTTGTATTCCTATGTTGAGAAATGTTATGTGTATTATCTGTAGTGAACTCTATTCACTATTATAGTATTCACTATTATAGTAATCAAAAGAATTATTCATAGGGAGAGGTTGGAATACTAAATGGTCAAAGAGGGTATGGGGGGGTGAGAAAGAGGGGGGGTGAATAGTAGAGGACACCAAGAGAAATTTGAATGAATAAGAAAAAAATGATGTTCTATTACACACAAAGAGGGCATGGGAAGGGTAGGGGATGAATATTATTATAAGAAGGAGAGGAAGAGAGGATTAAGAGGTAATATTTAAACCTTACTCGCAGTGGAATAAACCCTGAGAGGGAAGAGTAGCTATATCCATTGGGATATAAAACTCTATCTAACCCTACTGAGAAAGTCAGAAGGGATAAACCAAGGGGAGCAGGGGAGTGGGGAGGTCAAAAAAGGGAGGGGATAAGAAGGTGGAGGGAATTCATTAGGCCTTAAAAATAAAAAGAGGGGAATAATAAGGGAGGGGGTAGAAAGGGAAGTTAATCAAGGGAGGGGACAAGGGTTACTGGCTTAAAGCAAACCACTGCTTTAAAAGGAAATAGTGTAAGAAGAAGGCGTAGAAGTAGGAGAGGATACCAAAAAGTTGGGGAATACACAACTGATAATTATAACTCTGAATGTGGATGGGATGAACTCGCCCATTAAATGGAACCAAAGAGCAGAGTGGATTAGAAACCAAAATCCTACCATATGTTGTCTACAAGAAACACATATTAGGTGGGTGGACATACACAGGTTTAAGGTAAAGGGTTTGAGCAAAACCTTTTGGGCGTCAAATGAGAAAAAGAAGGCAAGAATGGCAATCATGATTTCTGAAGAAGACAAAGTAAAAATAGATATGATTAAGAAAGACAAGGAAGGTTATTACATCCTGATAAAAGGCAGTATAGACAATGAGGAAATAACAGTGTTCAATATGTATGCACCAAATGGCATAGCATCCAAATTCCTAAAGGAGAAACTGGCCAAGATCAAGAAGAAAATAGTTAGTAAAACCATACTAGTGGGAGATCTAAATATTCCTCTTTCAGATCTAGATAAATCAAACCAAAAAATAAATGAGAAATAGATAAGAGAGGTGAATGAAGTCCTAGAAAAATTAAATTTAATAGATATGTGGAGAAAAATAAGTAGGGACAAAAAGGAATACACCTTCCTTTCAGCTGCACATGGTACATTCACAAAGATTGACCAAGTAATAGGGCATAGACACATTACAAACAAATGCAAAAGAGTAGAAATAATAAATGTAATCTTCTCAGATCATAATGTGATAAAAATAATAATTAGAAAGGGCACCTAGACAGGCAAATCAAAAACTAACTGAAAATTAAATAATATGATTCTCTAAAACCAGTTAGTACAAGAAAAAATCATAGAAACAATCAATAGTTTCATTGAAGAGAATGACAATGATGAGACATGCTACCAAACTCTGTGGGATGCAGCCAAGGCAGTACTCAGAAGGAAATTTATATCCTTAAGTTCATATATTAACAAATTAGGGAATGCAGAGATTAATGAATTGGGCATGCAACTTAAAAAACAAGAAAGCGAGTAAATTAAAAATCCCCAGATGAAAACTAAATTAGAAAAACTAAAAATCAAGGGAGAAATTAATAAAATCAAAAGTAAAAACCTATTGAATTAATAAATAAGACTAGAAGATGGCATTTTGAAAAAAAACAGATAAAATAGACAAAGTACTGGTCAATCTAATAAAAAAAGGAAAGAAGAAAACCAAATTGACATATCAAAGATGAAAAGTGAGACCTCACCTCTAAAGAAGAGGAAACCAAGGCAATCATTAAAAAATTTTGCTCAATTATGTGGCAATAAATATATCAATCTAGGTGATATGGATGAATATTTACAAAAATATAAATTGCCTATATTAACAGCAGAAGAAATAGAATACCTAAATAATCCCATATCAGAAAAAGAAATTGAACAGGCCATCAAGAACTCCCTAAGAAAAAATCACCAGGGCCTGATGGATTCACAAGTGAATTCTAGCAGACATTCAAAGAGCAACTATTCCCAAGACTATACAAATTATTTGACATAATAAGCAAAGAAGGAATCCTACCAAACTCCTTTTATGACACAAATATGGTACTGATTCCAAAGCCAGGTAGATCAAAAACAGAAAAAGAAAATTACAGACCAATCTCCCTAAGAACATAGTTGCAAAAATCTTAATTAGAATATTATCAAAGAGACTACAGCAAGTCATTAAGAGGATCATCCACAATGATTAGGTGGGATTTATACCAGGAATGCAAGGATGGTTCAACATTAGGAAAACAATCACATAATTGACCATAATAACAATCTAACAAGAAAAATCACATGATTATCTCAATAGATTCTGAAAAAGCCTTTGACAAAATACAGCACACATTCCTATTGAAAACACTGGAAAGTATAGGAATAGAAGGACCTTTCCTAAAAATAATAAACAGTATATACCTAAAACCATCAACAAACATCATATGTAATGGGAATAAATTAGAAGCCTTTTCAATAAGATCAAGAGTGAAACAAAGATGCCCATTATCTCCTCTATTATTTAACATTGTACTATAAACACTAGGAGTAGCAATTAGAGAAGAACAAGAAATTCAAGGTATCAAAATAGGTAATGAGGAGACTAAGCTATCACTCTTTGCAGATGATATGATGGTCTTCTTAAAAAATTCTAGAGAATCAACTAAGAATTTAGTAGAAATAATCAACAGAAGTTCCGGGTTAAGATGGCAGCAGAGTAAGAAGCAGCTCTTAACCTCTCCTGACTGAAACACACAAAACTCCTCAAGGGGACATAAAAACAGGTACAGACGAACGGAGGAACCCCACAAAACGGCACAGTGTGGAAGGTATGTGGAATCAAGGCATTTCCATGCTATAAAGGGCGGGCTGAGCAACCACCCCACCTCCACCCCCTCCACACACAGCACCTATAGCACCGAACCCAGCTAAAAAGAAATAGAGCAAGTTTGGGGCACCCATCGAGTTATTGGCAGCTCCAGGGCCTGTTCCTGAGAGCAGCAATATTTAGGACCCCAAAAAGCCAAAGAACGCACCCAAAATCTGAGCGCGGGCTTAGGGCGCAGAGCGCGGGAGCAGAGCTCAGGCTCCAAAGAGGCGTGGGTGGAGGCAGACACAGCCACAAGCTAAAGCTCTGAAATCCTGAGTGGGGAACCAGCGTGGACGGGTGTACGACTGTGGAAGCAGCGCCCTGAGACTTGTAAAAAAACCTCCAGCAGAGGATCAAGCAAGGGGACCCACCAGGGGGCTTGACCGTGGACAGACGCTGAGCGCAAGGATAAACCTGAGAAGCTGCTCGGCTAATGATTGCTACCCAGTCTCAGGAAGTTCAGAAGAGAAAGATTAACAATAAGAAAAAGAAGTCTTTAACACTTGACAACTTTTACACAGAGAAAATCCAGACAACTGAGCAAACAGAGGAGGAGAACAAACAAGCATCTGGACCCTCCTCAAATAAGGAAAACTCCTCACAAGCTATGGAAGAGTTCAAAACTGAGATTTTGAGGAAAATGGAAGAGATCTGGCAAGAAAATAACAGTTTAAAAGGTAGAATCTTGCAACTGGAAAGTGAGGCTCAGAAACCAAATGAACTGATAAGCAAATTGAACACCAGAAATGACCAGATTGAAAAGGAATACCAGAAGCTTATAACCGAAAAGCAGAAGATTATGGCCGAAAACCGAAAGATTATAGCTGAAAACCAGTCCCTAAAGGCTAGAATTGAGCAGCTAGAAGCTAATAATCTCTCAAGACAACAAGAACAAATAAAACAAAGTCAAAAGACGAAAAAAATAGAAAGAAACACGAAATATCTCAATGAGAGAGTGAGAGACAAAGAAAACCAGTCTAGAAGAGACAATTTGAGAATAATTGGTCTTCCAGAAAAACCAAAAATTAATAGAAACCTGGACTCCATACTAACAGAAATGATTCAGCAAAATTGCCCTGAAGTCCTACAACAAGAGGGCAATATAGACATTGAAAGGATTCATAGAACACCTGCAACATTTGATCAAGAAAAGAAAACACCCAGAAATATAATCGCCAAATTCAAGAGTTTCCAAGCAAAGGAAAGAATCTTCCAAGAAGCCAGAAAGAAACAATTCAAATATCAAGGAGCACCAATCAGGATCACACAGGATCTGGCAGCCTCCACGCTAAAAGATAACAAGGCTTGGAATACGATATTCAGAAAGGCAAGAGAGCTGGGCCCGCAACCACGGATCAACTACCCATCAAAATTCACTATATATTTCCAGGGGAAAGTATGGGCATTCAACAAAATTGAAGAATTCCAGGTATTTGCACAGAAAAGACCAGGGCTAAATGGAAAGTTTGATATCCAACCACAAAAACCGAGAGAAACCTGAAAAGGTAAATAAGATACAGAGGGGAAAGAAAGAAAGCTTATAATTTTTAAATTTGCCTTTTTAAGGGCCTCAGTGAGATCTAATTATATGTATTCCTATGTAGAGAAACGTTATGTATATTTCTCTGTATTGAACTCTATTCACTATTATAATATGCACTATTATAGTAATCAGAAGAATAATTCACAGGGTGAGGGTGGAACACTAAATAATCTAAGATGACATGGGGGATGGGAAAGAGGGGGTGAATAGCAGGGGACACCAAGAGAAACTTGAGTGAATAAGAAAATAGGATATTCTATTACACACAAAGAGGGCATGGGAGGGAGAGGGGACAATTACTATAATAAGAAGGAGAGGAAGAGAACATTAAGAGGTAATAATCAAACCTTATTCTTAGTGTAATCAACCCGGAGAGGGAAGAGTAGCTATACTATCCATTGGGG
>NC_058134.1:262523085-262579732 GCF_016433145.1 Gracilinanus agilis | reverse complement strand
TCTCCTTGATGTTTTCTCCCTGTAGTTGGATTGGCAGGTCCTGTCTGCTGTTGACTGTGATCACCTCGGTCTTCTTCTTGTTGATCTTCAGACCAGTCTTCTCCGCCTCTTCAGAGAGTCGTGCTATACATACATACATACATACATACATATATATATATATATATTTATATATCTCTGGACATTTCATCCTATACAGTTAGTCCCTGATCCCTCTATGTAAACTTCTTCTAGTTATCCTGTTGGTAATAATAATTTTTAATATTTGCCAATACCTTCTTTTCTTCTTGGGATATAAATTGATTGAACTTGTTGTGTCCCTTAAAGAAAAGATTTTTTTTCTCTTCCCCCCCATTCTCTTAATTACCTTATGTTGATTCTCTTGAGTTCTGGGTTTGGATAGCAAACTCTCTGTTTAAATCCAGTTTTTTCTTGATGAATGTTTGGAAGGCCTCAATTTTATTGAATGACCATACTTTCCCCTGCAATAATATAGTTAGTCTTGCTGGATACTTGATTCTTGGTTGTAGACCCAGTTCTCTTACTTTTCGGAATATTGTGTTCCATGCCTTCCAGTCCTTTAATATAGATGCAGCCAGATCCTGTGTTATCCTAACTGTGTTTCCTTGATATCTGAATGACTTCTTTTTAGCAGCTTGTAATATTTTTCCCTTGGTCTGGTAGTTTTTGAATTTGGCTATAATATTCCTGGAAGTTGTCAGTTGTGGAATATATGTAGGAGGTGATTTGTGGATCCTGTCAATTTCCACTTTTCTGTCTTGTTCAAGAATTTCTGGGCAATTTTCTCTGATAATTTCTTGTAAAATGCTATCTAAACTTTTTCTTTTATCATGATGTTCTGGTAAACCAATAATTCTTAAGTTATCTCTTCTAGCTCTGTTCTCCAGATCTTTGGTTGAATCAATGAGGTGTTTCATATGCTCCTCAAATTTTTCATGATTTTTATTTTGTTTAATATATTCTTGCTGCCTTGTGAAGTCATTTTCTTCTAGTTGTTGAGTTCTGTTTTTTAAAGACTGAATTTCATCCCTGGCTTTTTGGTCATCCTTCTCTTTCTGGTCCAATTTTCTTTGCAAATCATCTTTTGTCTTCTTTGCTTCATTTTCAAGCTGACCAATTCTGACTTTTAATACTTTATTTTCTTGTTTTAGCTCATGTATTTATTTCCTTTCTCAAATTGTCTTCAGCCTCTCTTGATTGTTTTTTGAGTTCCTGAAGTTCTTGGATTAATTGAGTTTTAAATTCTTGAGTTAATTGAATTTTGAGATCTTCCAAAACCTGTGTCCAGTTCACTGGAACTACTTCCTCTTCTTCTATTTCTGTTTCATTTGCTCCCTTTTCACTTCCTTGAAAGAAGCTGTCAATTGTCATTTCTTTTCTCTTTTTCTGTTGCTTACTCATGTTTTTTCCCCTTCCTTGTTCTGCTAGTTTGAGCAGATGTATTTAATGATCTTTGATGAAAGATCTTCCCCCCAGGGGTAAGTTACTTTCTCTGCCCTTGGAAGACTCCTTGTCTGTCCAATTGTTGGGATTAAATCTGTATGGATTGGATTAGTCTGCTCAGAGGCTAAAACCTCAAAGCCTCAAGGGGAGGGAAAAACAAACAAACAAACAAAAAAACCCAAAAAAGGTGGGGTGTCAAGAAGGAGTGTTTTTTTTGCTGAACTGAGCTTTCCAGTAGTGGGGTCCCCCTGCACTGTCAGCTGTGTTTGATCTGGTTTTCTTTCCTCTTGAAGCCCTGAGTTCTCTATCTTGGTATGAGGACGCCAAGCTGTCTGCTCTCTGGGGTTTGGCTTTCTCTAAGCCACCATCTTCTGGGCATTTTTTTGCTGTGTTTCTCTGGTTTTCTCCTCCAGTCACCTCTCCAGTGCCTGTGTTTGACTCCATGAGTCTTTTGCCAGCAAGTCCCTCTTTCCCTACTGGTGCACCCACCAGCCCTGAGATTTCCCGGGTATTTGGAGGCTCTGCACAGCATGTAGGGGAGGTATCCTAGGATCCTGGGATTCCCCTTCTACTCTCTCAGTCCCGACAGTTCAAGTATTGAAGCCTTTTCCTTGGTGTACCTCTTTAGTTGTGCTGCAGTAGGGTTCCCTCTGCTCTGTCCCATTATTAGATTTGGTCCTCTTTCTTCTCGAAGCATGTTATTTTCTATCACGGTGTGTAAGAGTGCGGAGGTTTTAAGATTCACTCAGTCTACTCCACCATCTTACCAGAACTCCTATTTCCTTGTTCTGCTTAAATCCCTCTGCATCAGTCTGTATGAGGCTTTATGGGTTTCTGTGCCATTTTCCTTTTCATTATGTCTCCAGTAAAATATTTTTTGCATAATCCCCCTCCCCCACCTACTTCAATTAATACTTACATTTTTTTTAAGTATCTCCTATGAGTCAGGCACTGTGCTAAGATTAAGTGCTGAACTTTCATTCAGTCTCATGTTTCTCCAATGATCCACATAGATAATTATAGATTAATCTCTCACTCTATAGGGATAATTAGGTACCTGTATAAAACAATATTGACAAATTGCATGGCTTATTAAGGAAAGAGTGGCTCATTTCACTGTTTATCTGCATCAGCATAAAAAAGCAAAGTATGATCATTTATAATTAAGAAAAGCTCTTTGGAGATTTTAATTTCTGTTTTCCCCCTGTAGAAGATAATAATAAGGAAGATTAATATCATCTCCAAAATGACCTATAACTTATTCTTTTAAAATTGTAGAGCAATACAAAACATAAGAAGGATGATTCAAATTTTACCATTGCCTTCTTTCCCCCAAGACAAATAGCCTGCCAGTTAAGAGTATGAACATTTCTTCTAATCATTAATGTAAATTTCACATGCAGTGAATAGCCTATAATGTTATTGCATTGTTTCCTCTTCAGGTCAGTGTGTCAGCTAGCTCAGCACAATGGAATCCTGGTATTAATGATTAGATCCTATACTTTTGAAGAGATCTCTGTCAAACTACCAATGTCATAAAGTTCAGCTCCGCTGCAAGGAATGACAGCCTTCGAGTAATTAAGTGTATAAGTAAATATTTATGTTTGTATTGTTGTGAGGAGTATTATTTAGTTATTAGATAGGAGACCTAACAGGAGGGGCTAGAAAATTCCAAATGAAAATGGGAAGCAGGAAGTGAGGCTTGCTCTCTGAGACATACTCCATGGTGGTTGGGACAAGCTGTAACTTACCCTGGGAGACCTCAGAGCTAGTGGAGTTATACCTTGATTCCCTGGGATCCAGGAGAGTAGTGAAGGTTGAAAGCAGAAGACATCAATCCTGCAAAGCAACACTGAGTAGGGAAGTGGTCTGTGAACAGGTGGACAGCTTGCAGACTCCTCTCCCTACCTGGTTACTTTGGATCATCAGTTCTGAAGGTGTTGGCTCCTGGCATCCTGAAACATCTCAGGAATAGTTGTGAGACACCACAAATAAAGCCCTCTTCCTCAGGTCCTCAGCCAAGCTGCCAAAACCTGGTAGAAGCCAGGATGGCTAAGGAACTTACCCCTTTTGACTCCAGTCCTGGGTTGTTAGTCATAGTTTTACCTAGCCCCCTTTTAAATCCCCTCATATTATAATTAATCTGATACCCTGTGTGTTTTTAGTAATTTAAGGTCCTCATTATGTGAATGTAATAATCTCAATTTATTCCAGGCTGGGTGGGGCAGAGTGACAGTTGGTCAGGCTTAACTGCCATTTCAGTCAATGGTCATTCCCTTATACTTAAACCTGGTTCCCTGGATTGTAAAGTCTTTCCCATTGTCCCTTCCTGTCTCCTATCCACCCCACAGAGCCCACATTTCATATTTAAGTCACCTTCCCTGGTCTTCCCCATAATAGTATTTGTGTGTTTGTATATTTTTTAAAACATTTATTAATATTCATTTTTAACATGGTTACATGATTCATGCTCCTACTTTCCCCTTCACTCCCCTGGTCTCCCCCCCACCCCCCACCGATGGCCAATGCACATTTCCACTGGTTTTAACATTTGTCATTGATCAAGACCTATTACCAAATTGTTGATAGTTGCATTGGTGTGGTAGTTTCAAGTCTACATCCCCAATAATGTCCGCCTCAACCCATGTGTTCAAGCAGTTGTTTTTCTTATATCTTTCCTCTCCTTCAGTCCTTCCTCTGAATGTGGGTAGTGTTCTTTACCATGAATCCCTCAGAACTGTCCTGCATCTTTGCTTTCTGCAGGTACAGAAGTCCATTGCATTCGATTTTACCATAGTATATCAGTCTCTGTGTACAGTGTTCTTCTGTACATGGTCAATTACATGGTCAATCTTTGTGAATGTACCATGTGCAGCTGAAAAGAAGGTGTATTCCTTTTTGTCCCTATTTATTTTTCTCCATATATCAATTAAATCTAACTTTTCTAGGAATTCATTTACCTCTCTTACCTCTTTCTTATTTATTTTTTGGTTTGATTTATCTGGATATGAAAGAGGAATATTTAGATCTCCCACTATTATGGTTTTACTATTTATTTCCTTCTTGAGCTTTGCCAGTTTCTCCTTTATGAATTTGGATGCTATGCCACTTGGTGCATACATATTGAGCACTGTTATTTCCTCATTGTTTATATTGCCTTTAATCAAGATGTGATGACCTTCCCTGTCTTTTTTAATCATATCTATTTTTACTTTGGCTTTGTCAGAAATCATAATAGCCACTCCTGCCTTCTTTTTCTCATTTGATGCCCAAAAGATTTTGCTCAAGCCCTTAACCTTAAACTTGTGTATGTCAACCCGCTTCATATGTGTTTCTTGTAGACAACATATGGTAGGATTTTGGTTTCTAATCCACTCTGCTATTGGCTTCCGTTTTATGGGCGAGTTCATCCCATTCACATTCAGAGTTATAACTATCAGTTGTGCATTCACTGACATTTTTGTATCCTCCCCTAGTCCTACCCCTTCTTCTTACACTATTTTCTTTTAAACCAGTGGTTTGCTTTGAGCTGGTATCCCTTATCCCCTCCCTTAATTAACTTCCCTTTCTACCCCCTCCCTTATTATTCCCCTCTTTTTATTTTTAAAGGCCAAATGAAATCCCTCCCCCTTATTCTCCCCTCCCTTTTTTTGACCTCCCCACTGCACTGCTCCCCTTGGTTTATCTCTTCTGACTTTCTCAGTAGGGTTAGATAGAGTTTTATATCCCAATGGATAGCTACTCTTCCTTCTCTGGGTTGATTACACTGAGAGTAAGTTTTAAATATTACCTCTTAATGGTCTCTTCCTCTCCTTCTTATAATACTATTCATTCCTTCCCCTTCCCATGCCCTCTTTGTGTGTATTAGAATATCCTATTTTTCTTATTCATTCAAGTTTCTCTTGGAGTCCCCTACTATTCACCCCCCTCTTTCTCACCCCCATATCATCTTAGACCATTTAGTATTCCACCCTCTCCCTATGAATTATTCTTCTGATTGCTATAATAGTGAATAGAGTTCACTACAGAGAATTATACATAGCATTTCTCCACATAGGAATACAGGTAATTAGATCTCATTGAAGCCCTTAAAGATTCAAATTTAAAAAATTATGAGTTTTCTTTCTTTCCGCTCTGTTTCTTATTTACCTTTTCATGTTTCTCTTGATTTTCGTGGTTGGATATCAAACTTTCCATTTAGTCCTGGTCTTTTCTGTGCGAATACTTGGAAATCTTCAATTTTGTTGAATGCCCATACTTTCCCCTAGAAGTATATAGTCAGTTTTGATGGGTAGTTGATCCGTGGTTGAAGGCCTAGTTCTCTTAACTTTCTGAATATCATATTGCAAGCCTTGCGGTCTTATAGCGTGGAAGCTGCCAGATCCTGTGTGATCCTGATTGGTGCTCCTTGATATTTGAATTGTCTCTTTCTGGCTTCTTGTAAGATTTTTTCTTTTACTTGGAAGCTCTTGAATTTGGCTATTATATTTCTGGAGGCTGTCTTTTCAGGATCTAGTGTAGAGGGTGATCTATGGATCCTTTCAATGTCTATATTGCCCTCATGTTGTAGAACTTCAGAGCAATTTTGCTGAATAATTTCTTTTAGTATGGAGTCCAAATTTCTATTAATTTCTGCTTTTTCTGGAAGACCAATGATTCTCAAATTGTCTCTTCTAGACCAGTTTTCTTGGTCTGTCACTTTCTCATTGAGATATTTCATGTTTCCTTCCATTTTTTTTCAGTCTTTTGACTTTGTTTCATTTGTTCTTGCTGTCTTGAGAGATAATTGGCTTCTAATTGCTCAATTCTAGCCTTTAAGGACTGATTTTCCTTTTCAATGTGGTCATTTCAGGTGTTTGCTTATCAGCTCATTTGATTTCTGAGCCTCACTTTCCAATTGTGAAATTCTGCCTTTTATACTGTTATTTTCTTGCCAGATCTCTTCCATCTTTCTCATCATCTCAGATTTGAACTCTTCAATACCTTGTGACCAGTTTTCATTATTTTGAGACGGTTTGGATATGATTGCTTGTTTGTTCCCCTCTGTTGTCTGGATTTTCTCTGTGTAAAAGTTGTTGAGTGTTACAGAATTCTTCTTGATAATCTTTCTCTTCTGGGGTTCCCGATTTTGGCTTGCCATTGTTAGCCCAGTGCCTTCTCAGCTTTATCCTCACACTCAGGGTCTGTCTGTGATCTCTAGGCTCCCAAGGTCTCAGGTCTCATTGTTCTCAGGGTCGAGCCTCCTGGTAGTCCCTGGTCTGCCCCTCTGCCCGAGGCTCCTTCAGCAGTCTCAGGGTGCTGCTTTCACGGCTGTGCTCCAGTCTGCACAGGGTCCCCACTCAAGGTCCAAGCCTTCTCTTGAGATCCCTGTCCACGCCTAGGGCAATGCCTTCACCCGTGCAGGTGCTCAGGAAAGTCTGTGTGCATTCTTTAGCCTCTTGGGGTCCCAAGTCTTGCTGCTCTCAGGAACAAGCCCTGGAGCTGCCAGTGACTTAGTGGGTGCCCCAAACCTCCTTTAACTCTTGTACATTGGCCTTGGTGCTGTACATGGTGTGGGGTGTGGGGGAGGGGCTTCTTCCTCTCGCATTTTAGTGAGAGCTGTTTCACCCCTTTATAGCGTGGAAATGCCCTGATTCCATGTACCTTCAATGCTGCTCCCTGTTGTGGGGTCCTTTTGTTCATTCGTTTTTATGCCCCCTTGAGGAGTCCTTTATGCTTGAGTTAGGAGCGATCAAGCAGCTTCTCCTTACTCTGCCGCCATCTTAACTGGAAGTCTGTGTATTTTTAATGGAAGCTATTACCACAAGGAACTCCTTGTTTCCTACATTCATTGTATTTCAAAAGTGAAGAATATAAGATGGAGTGGTAAAATGAAATAGATTAGAAATACTCTTCCTACATATTTATCTAATAGGATTAAATTAATATTACATTTAGAAGAAGGACTCTTTCTATGGATATATAGACTCTAGTTCCCTTAGGGAGCACAGACAGAAGTAAAACTCAGAGTGAATATTCAAATCACATTTTTAGATACAACTTATTCTGCTTAGCACTGCTCATGTTTGAAATCACTTTTTCATGCAATATTCTTTATATATGCTTTGCATATTATATGATATGTTATATTAATATATGTTTTATATTATATATTATATAATATAGCAAATATCTGATATAATGATGTATAATATGAGCATATACAAGTACAAATGTATATGTTATTGTCATAACATGGAAAAACACAGAAACCACTAAAGTAGTTGGCAAAACCAAATCTTTAATCAGGAAAGAGGCCATTCCTTAAATATTGGCCACTAAATACCACACAGAGTCAAAACTCTGGGTGCTCTGAGGACAGTGTCTCTGAGAAGATCACCATGCTAGATTATTCTCTAAAGAATAATAGAACACAGCGATCTTATATACCTTTTGGGGAATTAAGCACAGCAAACATACACTGACAGATTGTAAGCAGGCTTGGGGAAGAGGCTGCATCCAAAGGCTGGGGTATCAGGGAGTGGTATACTACAATTGAAATGAAAATGATGGTTACTGCACTGATATTGGTCTTCTTGGGAATGGAACTCTGATACGATGGGGGAAATTTCTAAGACTAAAAGGGTAATTGAATATATGAGCACTTCTATTACTCCTATTCAGGACACTTAATGGGCACTGGGAGATCCCTCATTTAGTCTAAGACAAAGTCACTTTGGGACTTTCCTTAAAGGCAAGTTCTCTAGGGAAGTGGGCAAACTGGCAGGTTCCAGAATTTAGCATGACATCAGATATTTCAGAAATTTTGCTATATGGCAGTAAGAGGTATAACATTATCTCTGACAAATTAAAGAAAGTTCGCAGAAAAAGGGCAATTGAGAGGCATCTGTTGGATATGAATATCACCTGGAAACCAATGAGAAAATGTAGCAGAAATGTAAATAAATGATGCTATAAAGGAATTGTATGACAGGAAGAGAATAAGGCTTGATCTTCTTGACGAAGGGATAGATACTCACCAGTAGTGATTTGTAATTTGTAGCAATTGTAATTTGTAATTTGAAGAAGATATCTGCTTTATATAGGCAGCTCCAAAATATGGATATTCCCCCTATCAATGCAAATATATACTTAGAGAGCTTGCTACAGTTTCTTTTATTGCATATTTACAATACTCCATTGTGTATTATATGACATATACATAGAATGTACATCATATACTACATGAATACATATAGTTGTATACATATATGCATGTATGTGTCTTTGTTCTACAACATATAATCTATTACTATATAACACACAATCATATATGGTAAGTGCATAAGAACAATATGTCCAAATCTGTATAAAAGTTTAGGAAAGAAAAGACTACTTCTGGAGGAGGATATCAAAGCAAATCTCCAGGCTCTAAATTTCTACCAAGAGGAAGGAGTGAGATGGCTTCCAGTTATTAGTGTAATTAAAATAGGTTTTTATAAAGATATTACTATTTTATTTCTGCTAATTTTATTTTTCTTTTTCAATCTGGATTGCGTATCTAACTCATTCTCATACACATTTTTATTGGGTGTTTCGAATTCCTCCCACCCCTTTTTTTTCCTTATTCTTAGATTACATATCTTTTGGCTGCTGATGCTATCCGTGCAAACTGTAGACAAGTCAGTTTTCACGAAAACTAAGTTTTATAATCTGTTAAGTAATAATAATAATGATTCTGCACTCTCACAGGGTAATTTTGAAACTACAAAGAAATATTTTGTGTCAAGCATTTTGCATAAGGTCCTTTGTATCAATTATTACACAAGGAAAGGTTTGAAGGATTCATAGCATTTGGACAAGTGGGCATAGGGTTAAGTGATTTTGAAGCATAGAGAATGATGAGCACAATTTTTAAGGTAAGAAAACATTGGATGAGTTCAGGAAATTTGGAAAGGCCACTTGGATAATGAGAAGTGGAGGAGTATGAGATGAGTCTAGACATCTCATTTAAGGAAGGCACTAAGTATATCTTTTTCTATCTCTATGCCTACAATAATATTCATATGTTATGGACTTAATAAACAATTAATGAAAGATCATAGGATCAAATATTTAAAACTGAATTAGCTCTTACAGGACCAGACAAATCTCATAATTTTAAAGATGAAGAAACTGAGGCCCAGGGAAATTGGCATTTGCTCAAAGTCATTTTGGGAAGGATGAAATTAGAAATCAGTTTCTTAGACTCAAGATCCAGTATTCTTTCCACTGCCATCAAAAAAATGATGGTAGCTTATGGAATTTGGAATGTACTTGGTAAGTGACAGGAAACCTTTAACGGTCTGTAAACTATTAAATGATACAGTTCATAGGAATAGTCTTCAGGCAGCTACATGTAGGATGGATAAGAAAGGATATATGACTGAACTGGGAAGATGGGATGAGAAATAGTCTATAAGAGTCTAGTTGAGAAAATATGAAAGTTCCAAATTAAGGTAATAATAATATGAAAAATTTAATTAGAAATAAATTCAATTGATGAATAAATCAAGCTTTGTATAGTGGACAGAGGACTGCTTCCAGTGGACTTCATTTCAAAGCATACTTCTGACAATTGTGACCATAGGAAAGTCACTAAACCTTCCTCAACCAAAAAAAAAATCAGATTAGATTATGACTTCTCATGTCCACCCAATTTAATATCTCTGATCCTAAAAGAAAGAACTAGAAAGAGTAATGATTTTTTGCAGAAGGCTGAAATATTTCATATGGATATTTTAAACATAAGTTACTGACCGAACCTTCAGATGAATGCACTTTTGTTTTGACTGAATATCGTATCTATTTTTTTATATCTTATCTTTCCCTACTAGTTTGTGTGGTCCATAGTAGAAAACCAAGCCTGTCTTATTAATCTTTGTATATTGTCATATAACAACAAGTGACTGATATGTAGTTATTATGTTTTCTTGGAATACTGTGTAATACTGTGAATCATCCATAGGGCATACTCATTGGGATAAACGAATTAAGAATTTGAAAGTGTTGTGAATTGATTTGACAGGTGTATATAAATTCAAAATACTCCTATTTCAAAAGGCTTAAAATGATGAACAGAAATAAATATCTTGTAAATTATTTAAATTGTTTTGGTAAATGTGGGAAAAAGATCTGGTGGATTATAGAAATACTACAAAGGAAAAACATCTGACTGTAAGGTAAAAAAAAAGATTAGTCTGCTTAGTTCTAGTAGAGCACTGGTAAGTGGGCAATTTTTCCCTTTTATTTTTCATATGTTCTAAAACATCAAGATATAATAATCACTAAATTTTACCAAAGCAAATTTATGTCTAAAAACACAGATAAGTTTCTCAGTATTTAAAATAAAGCAATCAAAATCATTTACAGAGGGTACATTGATTTCATGTTCATTCTTACCATTATCTATCTTTGTCATATTTCAATGAGTATTTTAACTGCAATACAGAGACAACTTTTGTGTCTCCAAATTAAATTAAATTAAAGAATGTTGCCCACCATGGTAGCTTCTACTACCCACTGGGAATATAGTCTACTGCTAGGAAATCTTTGGTCAAATTTAATCTTTTATGAGGCAATAAACTTAACTTCAGCCCTAGGAGATTTGGGGTTCCTCAAACACATGCTTTGTCCAGAATTATATTTTATCATACTATGAATAGCTTGGAAGAAACTATCATTCACTTGTGGATATTATTTCATTAAAAACAGATTTTTTTAAAAGGCTGGATGAATCAAGCAAGTATAGAGAGAATAATTTGAACAAAGATAAAGACATTCATCAACACAACAGGAAAAGCTTTCATTAAAAGAGTGTAGTAATTCTTTTTAAGTGCAGAAATTGAAATAATCTATATAATGCACAAAATCATAGAACCATAACTTGGGCAGGAAGATGTGGAATCTTCCTCAGGATACCATAACATGGGGACACTGAACATAGTCCTTAAGGTTGGTAGAGACATTGATCTTAGTACCTACATGATAAGAATAATTTATTAAAATAGGAATCTCCCACATGTCATTTTCTCTTTATGGAAGTAGAACTCTACAGAAGCTCTTTCCCGACCTTGCTCACTAGCAACACACTCATGGTATCTCAGAAGCTTCTACCCTAGGTGTAAATGTCAGTTATAATTCTATTTAATCATATTGTTTATTTGATATAATGGAATTCATATTTTTAAACCCTTACTTTCTGTCTTGGAATCAATACTATATTTTTGTTTCAAGGCAGAAGAGCTGTAAGGGTTAGGCAATGTGGATTAAGTAACTTGCCCAGAAGTGTCTGAGGCCAGATTTGAACCCAGGACCTTCCATCTCTGGGCCTGGATCTCAATCCACTGAGTCACCTAGCTGCCCCCCAAAATGGAATTCATGTTGATCTGGCATGGTTTTCTCATCTTCAGATAAGACAATGTATACCTTTTGATACAGCAATAACATTATTAGGTTTATTTCCTAAGGTTATCAAGAGAAAAGGAAAAGAAACCATGTTCTAAAATATTATAGCAGCTCTTTTTGTAGTGGCAATTTTAGAACTAGAAACTGAAGAGATGGCCATCGATTGAAGAATAGATGAACAACTTGTGATATAAGATTGTAACATTATAGTACTGTTCCATAAGAAATAATAAATAAGATACTCACCAAAAAATATGAGGAAAGATTTATATGATGTGAAACAAAGTAAAATGAACAGAACCAGCAGATCACTTTACGCAGTAACAACAATAATATGATGATCAGTTATGAATGACTTCACTATTATCGATAAGCTACAGATGCAAGACAACTCCAAAGGACTCATGATGAAAAAAGATATGCAATACAACAGAAGGTACAGATGGAATCCAATGCAGATTGAAACATACTGTTTTTGACTTTATTTCCTCCATAAATTTTATTCTAATGTAAACAATGGGTCCTATTTTACAACATGAAAAATAGTAAAATATGTATCATATGATAATATATCTACAACTATATCATATTACCCGTCTTCATGGGGAGGAGGTAGGAGTGGGGGGGGGGGAAGGAGAGAACATGGCTTGAAAAATGTTAGAAAATGAATGTATGCGGGCAGCTGGGTTGCTCAGTGGATTGAAAGCCAGGCCTAGAGATGGGAGGTTCAAGTCTGGCCTCAGACACTTCCCAGCTATGGACACTTAACCCCCATTGCCTAGCCCTTACCACTCTTCTCTTTGGAACCAATATATAGTATTGATTCTAAGGTGGAATATCAAGGTTTAAAAAAAAGAAAATGAATATAAAAATTGTATCAACATGTAATTTGGTAAAAAAAGATAATTTGTTTAAAGACAGTCTGAAAAAAGAGAGTTTAGGAAAGGCTTCCTGTACAAGATGTGATTTTAACTGAAATGGAAAGGAACCCAATAAAGCCAGGTGGTAGAGATGAAGAGGGAGATCATTCCAGGCATAGGGTGCATTCAGAAAAAATGCACAGAAATAAGAGATGAATTGTCTTGTTCATGAGATAGCAAGGTCATTCTTATTGGATTGAAGACTATATAGAGGAGAAAAGATGTAAGAAGACTATAAAGGTAGGTGGGAACTACATTATAAAGTATTATCTTACACAAATTGGAAGGTATTTCAAAAATTGTCTTAAATATCTAAAACTTTTAATCAAGACTCTTGAAATTGGAAAATGGCTTTAGGGCCCATCCAGCATATAATTTTATCAAACACATGAATCCAATCTATATTTCTGATAAGTGGTCATAGAGGGACAGATTGAGCACCTTCAGTTGCCAGGCTATCCAGGAAATGAGGATTGGTTGGAGCCAAATCCGTATCATTAGCTGGGCATCCCAGAGATCACAAAAGACCTTCAGTAGGTAAATAAGCCTGCAAAGCTGCTGTTCTTCTTCAGTCATTTAGTTTCCCTTTGGACCTGGAGGCTTTGTACCAGTTCACTATCTGAGTAATCTTGGCATAATAACCTAGACTTTCCTGTTTAACCATGTGAACTTTTAGCCATCCCAAATCACTTTTTTATTGATGTTTCCACTAGATTTTCTAAAATGACTCAGCTCATGGATTCTTTTATTTAATTAAGTTTATTTATTTAATTAATTAATCTAGAATATTTTTCTATGGTTATATGATTCATGTTCTTTACCTCCCCTGTTAACACCCCCTCTAATAGCAAATGAGGAATTCCACTGGGTTTTACATGTGTCATTGATCAAGACCTATTTCCATATTATTAATAGTTGCACTAGGGTGATCATTTAGTCTAAATCCCCAATCATATCCTCATCGAACCATGTGATCGAGCAGTTGTTTTTCTTCTGTGTTTCTACTCCACAGTTCTTTCTCTGAATGTGGATAGCATTCTTTCTCATGAGTCCCTCAGAACTGTCCTGGCTCATTGCATTGCTGCTAGTAGAGAAGTCCATTATATTCGATTGTGCCACATTATATCCATCTCTGTGTACAATGTTCTCTTGGTTATGTTCCTTTCACTCTGCATCAGTTCCTGGAAGTTGTTTGCATAGAATTCTTCCAGTTCATTACTCCTATTAGCATAATAGTATTCCATCACCAACAGATACCACAATCAATTGGGGAATGTCAGCTCATGGATTCTACCTGAGCTGTACCAAATATAAATTCTTTATAATCAGCCAATAGACCAATTAGAAAATACCATATCAGTGAATAAGGTAACTGAGGCAAAGAAATTTGGGGTCACTTACTCAGAACAACACAGCTAATGAGAATGAATATCTGATGTGGGAGTTGAACCTAGGCTTTTCTAGGTTTAAGTTCACCATCCTTTCTACTTTTCTATATTTTTCCTAGTCTGAAAGATCTTTCCTCAGGATTTTGCTGTACCCAGCTAGGCTCAAGTGCTAAAACTTCACTGTTAGTTTCAGAGAGATTCAATGTTAATGTTAATACATTCTGATTCTAGTTTCCCATGGAATACAACATTGGAAAGAGACTGAAACCTGCTCACAGTTACAGAGGACCTCACTGCCTTCTATAGGCTCTGTAAATGAAAATCACTATTTTGCAAAAGAAAAAAATGCTTCCAGCAGCTGTCCTTTGTAGTCAACTATACAAAATGCTGATCTTATTGTAAAACTCTGCTTGTATTGTTGATGTTTAGACACATGCACCTTCCCTGAACCATAGCTTATTCTCCCCTCTACAGATTTAAGACAGTTAAATCAGAAAAGCTTGCTGTCTTACTGAAAAATCTGTGGACATCTAGCCTAGTGGTTTTCAAAAGTTTTTGGTCATCCAGATATCCTTGAGATTTTTAATGCAACTATCTCCAGTGTATACATTTTGGTTTGTTTTAGCAAGTCAGTCACTTAATATTTATTAAGAACCTACTATGTACCTGGCACTTAACTGAGTGCTGAAGATTTTTTTAAAAGGCAACATAAATTATCTATATGTATTTATATGATAATGCAATATATATTACAAAACATGTACAAAAATAGAAGTTAATATGACATAAAGAAGATATAAAACATCTTAAAAATTTATTTTTAATTCATATTAGAAAAGCATCTTGCTCTCCATGACAATATTTTTAGTGAAGGCACAATGATGGAATATACTTCATTAATTTTTTATATCTCAATTTAGCATCTTGTGATATAGTAATTTGAAGATCTTATTTCCAACAGATCAGTTGACTTCAATACTTAGTTTTAATTGCCATCAGTCAGATACTTCACAGAGATACAATAGATTGAAATGGCAGTTCATTACTGGCTAAACTTTTCACATCATGATTTTCTTTTTCATCTACTGATTGTACAAAGCCTTTTTAAAAATTTAGCTAGTGAATTTCATCTTACCTGATGAGTGCAGGAGAGGAAATCAGATAGGAAAATGGCCCTAAGAGGTTGCTTTCTCAGATGAGATCAGGGACTGTCAAATTACTGTATATATTCTGTTTGCTAAATGATTTGTGGGCCTTTATATTGTTTCCAGTATCTCTGATTTGGGAGAGAGGAATGTAGGAATGTAACAATTTTTACTCCTGAGAGAGTTCTTGCTTGGATATTTAAATCCTACTGTCAATGTCTCTTACTTCTTAATAGCTGCTGGTACTATAGGTAGGTGAACTCCTCTCTGATTCTTTTTTTTTTACAGCTCCTGCCATATCTGGAATGACCCTCCTTTTATCTATTTTTGTGAAAAATAAATAAAAGTATCTCAGTCAACATCAAAGACTGAGACCACTGCTTTCTTGTGCTGCCTGTACAAAGAGATATGGAAGCTGTGAGCTTCTTCAGTGGATAGAGAGAAGACAGATATATATATATATGTATATATATATATATACACACACACATATATGAACAGATGAGGGAATCACTGTCTATTTAATTGCCTTATCATCCTCTTGTCCTCTGGATTACCTGGGAAGAGCTCATGCATCACAATTGAATCATTTATTTATTCCTTGAAGATAAGTACACTCAACTTTGGGGACTACTACTTCAGATTGTAGACTTCCCGAAGTACTAGCTGAACATGAGCTTCCATATTATTTTATTGTGGGAATTCTCATATGAAGAGTTATTCATCTTTTTGTGACATGAACCAACTCCTTTCTCATTCAGATGAAATCTATGGACCTCTTCTAACTGTGAAGGGTTAAATTTTTGGTAGGAGTTTGACACAAGTGAGGAGAGCAGTTTGTTAAAAACACTTAGTTTATTCTTAGAAGAAGTTCAGATAGAAAATAAGAAGGAGGAAAGTAAGATTATTACTCTAATATCTTTTAACTATACCTAAATTCCAAATCCTACCTTAAATTTCTAAAATAAAACCTACTCTAACTGTCTTCAAGGACAGGTTCTTCTGCCTGAGCCAGGTCAGGCCTAACTCATCTACACTGCCTACTTAAAATTATATTTGCTAACTAACTCCCTAAACTAATCAATAAACATTAATCTCCTACAACCTCTTTAAATCTGGTTTCCTATATCCCAACTGTCAGTAGTTTTCAACCACCAGTCTGACTAAAACAAAGATAGACTGACTTCCTGCTCTCTAGGGAATCCAGAGGGAAAAGCCCCCTCTCTTAATGGTATCCTTTTTTTTACCTTTTTAAAAATTTATTTAGAATATTTTTTCCATGGTTCTATGATTCATGATTTTACCCACTTCTCTCCCCTCCCCCCTCCCTGAAATAACAAACAATTTCACTGGGTTATACATTTATCACTGTTTAAAACCTATTTCCATATTAGTCATATTTGCAATAGAGTGATCTTTAAATGCCAAAATCTCAATCATATCCTGATGAAATCATGTGATTGATCATATGTTTTTCTTCTGTGTTTCTGCTCCCACAATTCTTTCTCTGGATGTGAATAGCATTCTTTCTCATAAGTCCTTCAGAATTATCCTGGATCATTGCATTGCTGCTTGTACAGAAGTCCATTATGTTCGATTGTGTCACAAGTATCAGTCTCTATACAATGTTCTCCTGGTTCTGCTCCTTTTACTCTGCATCAATGACTGGAGGTCATTCCAATTCATATGGAATTCCTCCAGTTCTTTATTCCTTTCTGCACAATAGTATTCCATCACCAACAGATACCACAATTAGTTCAGCCATTCACCAATTGTTGAACATCCCCTCATTTTCCAATTTTTTGCCACCACAAAGAGTGTTGCTGTACATATTTTTATACAAGTCTTTTTCCTTATTACATCTTTGGGGAACAAACCCAGCAGAGCTATAGAGCATTCAGTTTTTTAAAGCCCTATGTGCATAGTTCCAAATTGCCCTCCTGAATGGTTGGATTAATTACTGACTCCACTAGCAGGGTATTAGTGATGGACTACTTTTTTTTTTCACTCATTAAACAATTCATTTATTAATATTCATTTTTAACATGTTTACATGCTTCATGCCCCTACATTCCCCTTCAGCCCCCACTCTCCTCCCACGCATGGCCGAAGCACATTTCCACTGGTTGTAACATATGTCCTTGTTCAGGGCCTATTTCCAAATTGTTGTTAGTTGCATTGGTGTGGTCGTTTCGAGTCTACATCCCCAATCATGTTGGCCTTAACCCATGCGTTCAAGCAATTGTTTATCTTCTATGTTTCCTCTCCTGCAGTTCTTCCTCTGAATGTGGGTAGCATTCTTTACCATAAATCCCTCAGAGCTGTCTTGTGTCATTGCATTGCTGCTATTATAGAAGTCCATTGCACTCGATTTTACCATAGTATATCAGTCTCTGTGTACAGTGTTCTTCTGGCTCTGCTGCTCTCACTCTGCATCAGTTCCTGGAGGTCTTTCCAGTTCACCTGGAACTCCTCCAGTTTATTATTGCTTTTAGCACAATAGTATTCCATCACCAGCATATACCACAATTGGTTCAGCCATTCCACAATTGAAGGACATACCCTCCTATTCCAGTTCTTTGCCACCACAAAAAGCACAGCTATAAATATTTTCATACAAGTCTGTTTATCTATGATCTCTTTGGGGTACAAACCCAATAATGGTATGGCTGGATCAAAGGGCAGGCATTCTTTTATCGCTCTTTGGGCATCATTCCAAATTGCCAGCCAGAATGGTTGAATCATTTCACAACTCCACCAGCAGTGCATTAACGTCCCAATTTTGCCACATCCCCTCCAACATTCATTACTCTCCCCTTCTATCATTCTAGCCAATCTGCTAGGTGTGAGGTGATACCTCAGAGTTGTTTTGATTTGCATTTCTCTAATTATTAGAGATTTAGAACACTTTCTCATGTGCTTATTGATACTTTTGATTTCCTTACCTGAAAATTGCCTATTCATGTCTCTTGCCCATTTTTCAATTGGGGAATGGCTTGATTTTTTATACAATTGACTTAACTCCTTGTATATTTGAGTAATTAGACCCCTCTCAGAGTTTTTTGTTATAAAGATTTTTTCCCAATTTGTTGTTTCTCTTCTGATTTTGACTACATTGTTTTTGTTTGTACAAAAGCTTTTTAGATTGATATAATCAAAATCATTTATTTTACATTTTGTGATTTTCTCTAACTCTTGCTTGGTTTTAAAATCTTTCCTTTCCCAGAGATCTGACAGGTATACTATTTTGTGTTCACTGAACTTATTTATAGTTTCCCTCTTTATATTCAAGTCATTCACCCATTCTGAATTTATCTTGTTCTAGGGGGTGAGATGTTGATCTAAACCTAATCTCTCCCATATTGTTTTTGAAATTTCCCAACAGTATTTGTCAAATAGTGGATTCATGTCCCAAAAGTTGGGCTCTTTGGGTTTATCATACACTGTCTTGCTGATGTCATTAACTCCAAGTCTATTCTACTGATCCTCCCTTCTATCTCTTAGCCAGTAGCATATTGTTTTGATGACTGCTGCTTTATAGTATAGTTTAATATCTGGTACTGCTAGGCCCCCTTCCTTCAAGTTTTTTTTTTCATTATTTCCCTTAATATACTTGATCCTTTATTATTCCAAATGAAATTTGTCATAGTTTTTCCTAATTCAGTAAAGAAGTTTTTTGGTAATTTGATAGGTATGGTGCTAAATGGGTAAATTAATTTCAGTAGAATGTTTATTTTTATTATCTTAGCTCATCCTACCCATGAACAATTAATGGCTTTCCAATTGTTGAGCTCCAGTTTTATTTGTTTGGAAAGTGTTTTGTAGTTGTTTTCATATAATTGCTGTGTTTGTTTTGGTAGATAGATTCCTGAGTATTTTATATTGTCTAGGGTGATATTAAATGGTGTTTCTCTTTCTACCTCTTGCTACTCTAATGTGTTGGAAATATATAGAAATGCTGATGATTTATGTGCATTTATTTTGTATCCTGCAACTTTGCTAAAGTTGTTGTTTATTTCTGCCAGCTTTTTGGTTGATTCTCTAGGATTTTTTAAGTAGACCATCATATCATCTGCAAAGAGTGATAGCTTAGTCTCCTCATTGCCTATTTTGAAACCTTCGATTTCTTTTTCTTCTCTAATTGCTGTTGCTAGTGTTTCTAGTACTATGTTGAATAATAGAGGTGATAATGGGCATCCTTGTTTCACTCCTGATCTTATTGGGAAGGCTTCTAATGTATCCCCATTGCATATAAGGCTTGTTGATGGTTTTAGGTATATACTGCTTATTATTTTTAGGAAAGGTCCTTCTATTCCTATACTTTTCAATGTTTTCAATAGGAATGGATGCTGTATTTTGTCAAAGGCTTTTTAAGCATCTATTAAGATAATCATGTGATTTTTGTTTGTTAGACTGTTGATATGGTCAATTATGTGGATGGTTTTCCTAATGTTGAACCATCCTTGCATTCCTGGTATAAATCCCACCTGATCATGGGTGGATGATCTTCTTAATTACTTGCTGGAGTCTCTTTGCTAATATTCTATTTAAGATTTTTGCATCCATGTTCATTAGGGAGATTGGTCTATAGTTTTTATTCTCTCTTTTTGATCTACCTGGCTTTGGGATCAATACCATATTTGTGTCATAAAAGGAATTTGGTAGGACTCCTTCTTTGCTTATCAAATCAAATAATTTGTATAGTATTGGGATTAGTTGCTCTTTGAATGTCTGATAGAATTCACTTGTGAATCCATCAGCTCCTGGTTATTTTTTTCTTAGGGAGTTCTTTGATGGCTTGTTCAATTTCTTTTTCTGATATGGGATTATTTAGGTATTCTATTTCTTCAGCTGTTAATCTAGGCAATTTATATTCTGGTAAATATTCATCCATATCTCCTAAATTGTTATATTTGTTGCCATATAATTGGGTGAAATAGTTTTTAATGATTGCCTTAATTTCCCTTTCATTAGATATGAGGTCTCCCTTTTCATCTTTAATACTGTCAATTTGGTTTTCTTCTTTCATTTTTCTTATTAGATTGACCAGTACTTTGTCTATTTTATCTGTTTTTTCAAAATACCAGCTTCTAGTCTTATTTATTAATTCAATAGTTCTTTTACTTTCTATTTTATTAATTTCTCCCTTAATTTTTTAGTATTTCTAATTTAGTTTTCATCTTGGGATTTTTAATTTGCTCGCTTTCTAATTTTTTGAGTTACATACCCAATTCATTAATCTCTGCCCTCCTTAATTTGTTAATATATGCACTCAAGGATATACATTTCCCCCTGAGTACTGCCTTGGCTGCATCCCACAGAGTTTGGTAGGATGTCTCATCATTGTCATTCACTTCAATGAAATTGTTGATTGTTTCTATGATTTCTTCTTTGACAAATTGGTTTTGGAGAATCATACTGTTTAATTTCCAATTGTTTTTTTGATTTGCCTGTCCAGGTGCCCTTACTAATTATTATTTTTCTTGCATTATGATCTGAGAAGGTTACATTTATTATATCTGCTCTTTTGCATTATTTTGCAATGATTCTATGCCCTATTACATGGTCAATCTTTGTGAATGTAACATGTGCAGCTGAAAAGACGGTGTATTCCTTTTTGTCCCTATTTATTTTTCCCTACATATCAATTAAATCTAATTTTTCTAGGACTTCATTCACCTCTCTTACCTTTTTCTTATTTATTTTTTGGTTTGATTTATCTAGATCTGAAAGAGGAATATTTAGATCTCCCACTATTATGGTTTTACCATCTATTTCCTTCTTGAGCTCTGCCAGTTTCTCCTTTATGAATTTGGATGGTATACCACTTGGTGTATATATATTGAGTAGTGTTATTTCCTCATTGTTTATTCTGCCTTTAATCAGGATGTAATGACCTTCCCTGTCTTTTTTAATCATATCTATTTTTACTTTGGCTTTGTCAGAAATCATAATAGCCACTCCTGACTTCTTTTTTGTCATTTGATGCCCAAAAGATTTTGCTCAAGCCCTTAACCTTAAACTTGTGTATGTCTACCCACCTCATATGTGTTTCTTGTAGACAACATATGGTAGGATTTTGGTTTCTGATCCACTCTGCTATTTGCTTCCGTTTTATGAGCTAGTTCATCCCAGTCACATTCAGAGTTACAATTATCAGTTGTGCATTCACTGACATTTTTGTATCCTCCCTTAAACCCACCCCTTCTTCTTACACTATATTCTTTTAAACAAGTGGTTTGCTTTGTGCCAGTATGCCTTATCCCCTCCCTTGATTGACTTCCCTTTCTACCCCCAACCTTGTTATTCCCCTCTTTTTGTTTTTTAAAGGCCTAATGAATTCCCTCCCCCTTCTTCTCCCCTCCCTTTTTTGACCTCCCCACTCCCCTGCTCCCTTTGGTTTATCCCTTCTGACTTTCTCAGTAGGGTTAGATAGAGTTTTTTATCTGAATGAATAATAAAGCTACTCTTCCCTCTCTGGGTTGATTACACTGAGAGTAAGGTTTGATTATTACCTCTTAATACTCTCTTCCTCTCCTTCTTATAATAGTATTTATCCCCTCCCCTTCCCATGCCCTCTTTGTGTGTAATAGAATATCCTATTTTTCTTATTCATTCAAGTTTCTCTTGTTGTCCCCTACTATTCACCCCCCTCTTTCCCACCCCCCACGTCATCTTAGACCATTTAATATCCTGTCCTCTCCCTATGAATTATTCTTCTGGTTGCTATAATAGTGAATATTATAATAGTGAATAGAGTTCACTACAGAGAATTCTACATAGCATTTCTCCACATAGAAATACAGATAATTAGATCTTATTTAAGCCCTTAAAGAGTCAAATTTTAAAAATTATGAGTTTTCTTTCTTTTCCCTCTGTTTCTTATTTACCTTTTCATGTTTCTCTTGATTTTTGTGGTTGGGTATTAAACTTTCCATTTAGTCCTGGTCTCTTTTGTGCAAAAACTTGGAAATCTTCAATTTTGTTGAATGCCCATACTTTCCCCTAAAAGTATGTAGTCAGTTTTGATTGGTATTTGATCCGTGGCTGAAGGCCCAGCTCTCTTGCCTTTCTGAATATCGTATTCCAAGCATTGTGATCTTTTAGCGTGGAGGCTGCCAGATCCTGTGTGATCTTGATTGGTGCTCCTTGATATTTGAATTGTCTCTTTCTGGCTTCTTGTAAGTTTTTTTCTTTTACTTGAAAGCTCTTGAATTTGGCTATTATATTCCTAGGTGTTGACTTTTCTGGGTCCAGTGTAGAGGGTGATCTATGGATCCTTTCAATGTCTATATTGCCCTCTTGTTGTAGGAATTCAGGGCAATTTTGCTGAATAATTTCTTTAAGCATGGAGTCCAAGTTTCTATTAATTTCTGGAAGACTAATGATTCTTAAATTGTCTCTTCTAGACTGGTTTTCTTGGTCTGTCACTTTCTCATTGAGATATTTCATGTTTCCTTCTTTTTTATTAGTCTTTTGACTTTGTTTTATTTCTTCTTGTTGTCTTGAGAGATCATTGGCTTCTAATTGCTCAATTCTAGCCTTTAGGGGCTGGTTTTCAGTTATAATCTTTTGGTTTTCCTTTTCAATCTGGTCATTTCTAGTCTTCAGTTGACTTGCCTCTCTTTTCAATTGCAAAATTCTGCCTTTTAAGCAGTTATTTTCTTCCTCAACATCTCATTTTTGAACTCTTCAATAGCTTGTGACCAGTTTTCATTGTTTTGGGAAGGTTTGGATATTTGTTTGTCCTCCTCTGTTGTCTTAATTTTCTCTGTGTAAAAGTTGTCGAGGGTTCCAGAGTTTTTCTTGATAATCTTTTTCTTCTGGGGTTCTCGGCTTGCCATTGTTAGCCCCGCCCCTTTTCAGCTTTGTCTTCACACTCAGCGTCTGCCTGTGCTTTCTAAGCTCCTGAGGGCTCTGGTCTCCTTGTCCTTGGGGTCAAGCCTCCTGGTAGTTCCCAGTCTGCCCCTCTGCCCGAGGCTCCTTCAGCAGTCTCAGGGGTTGCTTCCACAGCTGTGCTTCCTTCTGCACCGGGTCCCCTCTAGAGGTCCAAGCCTGGGCTCGAGATCTTTTTCTATGCCTAGGGCACTGCCTTCACCCACACAGATGCTCGGGAAAGTCCCTGCGTTCAGTATCTTTGTCCTTGCCTAGGGCAATGCCTTCACTTGAGCAGATGCTCAGGAAAGTCCCTGTGTTAGAGATCTTTGTCTGAGCCTAGGGCGATGTCTTCACATGCACAGACTCTCATGAAAGTCTGTGAGAGACCCCCAGCCACCTGGGGTCCCAGGTCTTGCAGCTCTCAGGTACAAGCCCTGGGGCTGCTAGTGATTTACTGCTTGCCCCAATCCTGTTTTCACTCCCATGCATTGGCCTTGGTGCTGGGCATGGTGTGTGTGAGGGTGGATGGGCTTCTTCCTCTTGCATTTTAGTGAGATCTGTTTCACCCCTTTATAGCGTGGAAATGCCCTGATTCCGCGTACCTTCAATGCTGCACCCTGTTGTGAGGTTCCCTCATTCGTCTGGACTCATTTTTATGTCCCCTTGAGGAATCCTGTATGCTTTGGTTAGGAGAGATCGAGCAGCTGCTCCTTACTCTGCCGCCATCTTAACCAGAAGTCTAATGGTCTCTTTTTAATATACTTTCCTCATCTCCTGGGTGATGGAATCTTCAGCTCTCTACTACTCTAACTTAGAAATGTTTTTGTTCCTGCCTCTTTTCTGCCTCTTAAAGAGACAGAGGAAGAGATAAAGAAACTCCATTTAACATAATAATAGTGCTTTTTAAAAAAATTAAAATAATATATATATTAGATTAAAAAAGGATGCCAAATACACTGATATCTAGTTATCAAAATAAAAAAAAAATCATGGACCTCAGGATAAGAAACCAGATTAATGAAGAAAATACTCTTCTCTCCATTAGACTGGTTTTGTACTGAAATTTAGAGCCAGATCAGTAATGATCCAAAATTAGTTAGCCAATAACCTTTCCTGAAGAAAATTCATCAACCTGTCAATAAACTTCTCTCTCTTTACCTAAAATATTAGGCCTGACCTTCTTGCTATAATCTAACCTGAGCTTGACCCTAAATACTCAATTAGTAATGGCAGTATTAAAGCCTCACATGCAGCTTCAGTTTGTCATTCTTTGTATCTACTCAGCAGCATAAACTGAAGGAAGTTTTACATTGGATGGTCTGTAGCCTCCTCATTCACTTGCAAATATTCAACCTATGTAATGAACTTGTGAAAAAACTGGATTGTAACATTTTTAGAGACGGTAAGTTGAAATTCAAGTGTCTCTGTCTGGTCAGGTTGATAGGCCCAAGATGTTAGGCCTCAGACCTGAAACTATGAACAATGCATTTTGACTGCTATAAATTATATAACAAAATGTTTAATATGATAAATTTAAACAAGGAAAGGGAATGGGAAGGAGGGCCAAGGGAATTTCCCTAGCACTATTCCTCCTACCTGAAATAACAGATTCACAAGAATCTGGCTTCTGTTTCTCTAGGCTAACTAACAAACTACACTGACTGTCTATTTCCCAAAATCCCTATCTAACTTCCCTGACTATGGCCACTCCCAAAACAGTCTGGGTAAATGAAAATATAGTTCAGGTTTAATGGATAGGATGGTGACAGTATGACAGAGTCTAAGACCTTACAGCCAAAAGGCTGTAAGTTTCCTCAAACACAGACAGGCACAGTCTCTCTTCTGGTTGACTTTGATCACAGGAACACAGATAAATGCCAATATAGAGTTCAGGAACAAAAGAGGGAGAAGCAGATGTTAATATAGATGAAATATCTATCTGGAGTAGGGAAAGTTGGTCAGAGGGCCTCAACTGTCAGGTCGAGCTGCTTCTCCCAGAAAAAGTCAGTTATGTCCTAACAGGGTGTGCTCTCTCCAAGTTCCAAAGAAACAGGAACCCAGTTCTAACTCCAGGATTCAAGCCCTTCCTTTATTCTTTCTTAACACTCCTTTTGGAACTCTTTCCTTGAGTTACATCTGTAAGCTCCATGAGCCACTTGATTTAAAACTTGTACCATTTGCAAACTTACCTTCCTATTTTCCTATTTTAATACTTGTCTACTTTGAACAATAAATACCAAAGATAGAACCAAGGACTCATGATGAAGTGCTGTCCATGAATGAATTGAGTGCAAATTGAAATCTAATTATTTCACTTTATTTTTTAATGATATGACTAAAATGAAAATGTGTTTTTTAATTATTTCACATGTATAACTGATATCAAATTATTTGCCTTCTCAATGGGTGGAGGAGAGATAGAAGAAAGGTATAGAATGTGAAACTCAAAATTTAATAAGAAGAGAATGTAAAAATAAATTTAAAATAAAAATTATGCTGTTTTATATATTTTATTTTTTAAAATCTTAACAATAATGCCCTGACCCTTCCTCTCACACACTCCAAACTGAAAAACAGAATGAGAAAGAACAAGGCTCTTATAAAAAATTAATATTTGACCAAAGTAAAATCTCATATTTCCATGTTAGAGAGGTATAATTCAGCATCTTGGATTTTTCACTTCTTCCAGAATTCTTTCAACTTAACTATGCTTCCTCCTCCATAGAAATCTACTTGAAAATATATTTGGAACTGAGAAGCTTGCATCACTTATTAAATACTAATAGCACAAAGACCCCAGTTCAAACTTGGAGGGGGAAAAATTATATAACATTATGCCAGTGATAGCTTGTGCTTTAGCAGAAGATGCAGATTCTGCCCAGAAAATGGAGTCATAAGACAGGATGAAGTAAGAAACAAAAAAATTAAATACCAGATTAGTTTTAATTCTAACTTTTGAGAGATATAATGATTAATATCTATATAGAACTTAGAGTTTTTCAAAATGTTTTCTAAGTATTATCTTATTTTAATCTCACAATAATTCTGAGGTAAGAGCATTATCAACTCCATATATGAATGAAGAAACTGAATCTATGAAGCTAAATAAAGCTAAACCAGTCTTCTTATTTCTAATCTTGAACCTTAACTCCTCCTTTATATTAACACTTGTCTCATGTTCCTGAGAGATAATGAGATTTTTAAAAATAATCCTTTCTAAAGAAGGAAAAAAAATAAGCCAGGACTAACCAGGAAATTCCCTAGAAACTGAATTGATAGAAATTTAATTAATCCATTTTTTGTCCAGCAATGCTTCTGTTCTTCTCTACTATGCACTGGTTATATGCCCCATGCTTTGAATAGCATCCCTGATGAAAAATTAGGCCCTGCTTGGTTCCCAAAGTACATTTTCTGTCTTTTAATATAACCATCCTCATGCTTTGTCTATAGTAAATGATTACAAGATATGGTTTCCACAACAATTTTTAAGAATCTTATAAAACCAGGTGATGGAGAAAGATCTACTGACAATATTAAAAAAACAACTACATCACAACATGAATTGCTTTTCTTCTTCATTACTTACAGTGTCAGGAGGCACAGATTAAATTGAGGTCTGGTTGATTTTTTTCCACCTGTTTTCTGAAACAACTATTTTAATAGCAATGGCTTCCAATCATAGGAGGATTTCCCTAATTTAACCCATGCAATTTGATGAAATTTCATCCCAGATGGTATGGATTAAAATGGCATTATGAGGATATATTTGAAAAATGAATGATAGGAACATATATGATCAAAAATAACACCTGGCTTAAAAAAGCGACTGAGACAAATTATTTTTTGAATATTAATAGCCACATATCATTTTATATTAATTAACATTTTCTACCCAACACATCAATTGAGATAATTTACATATGAAACAATGAATACTGAAAATATATTTCATAACTTCCATTTCTTTATAAATTTGGATAAAATCTCTCATGAAACAAATACTTTCTTTTACATTTTTAAAAAAGGCATGTATGTATTTTACATTTTATGTTGATGCATTTAATTCATTAACATTTAGAGTTATTGAAGAGACTGGTAGACTTGGGTTATGCTACCTTACATAAAGTATTTTGTTGAGAGTACTGGTGGGATAGAAAATTCAGTGTTCAGATTTATGATTTCTCTGATCTGGGGAATATTGTTATAAAACCCTTATGACCCATGCAAAATAGCAATTATTCCGTAATTTATGATGTTAGAGAGCTATCTTTTTCACAGAGTAGTTGCTCAGAAGTTCTTTCAGTCAGGATTTGAATGCAAGTCTTCCTGACTTAGCTTGACTTTCTATCCTCTATATCAGATATGACAAATATATGTCTCATAACATTCCATAGTGCTACCCAAATCAGATTGAAATATAGTTCCTGTCTGATTTTGTGTTTATTTTAATAAATATGTAAATATTTATGGTTTGGTTTTCTTAGGCAATATATGACCCAAGATCCTTATATATGGTTTTAATGGTCTCATTTCTATTTGAATTTGACACTGTTGCTCAATACCACAGTACTTTTCAAGAGAAAGAACAAATAGGGATAAAGGAAGATGAATCTTCATTACTTGTGCTTGTTAGTGATCAAGTGCTAGTGGAAGGGTAAAGCAGTCCAAATACTACCACCCCAAACAGTTTTTTAAATTTCTGCTTTAATGGAACTGAACATATTTTCAGTCACATTTTCATATAATCAGTACTTAACACAGTGAAAGAAACACATAATAGGCACTTAATAAATGTTTATTGAGTGGCTGTTGATCTTTTCCTCTCACTCTTAGATCAGAATAATTTTCTTTTCAAAAAGTTTTGTTGGTGAGTGAACAAATTGTGGTATCTGTTGGTGATGGAATACTATTTTTCTCAAAGGAATGATGAATTGGATGAATTCCACGTAAACTGGAATGGCCTGCAGAGTGAAAGGAGAAGAACCAAGAGAACATTATACACAGAGACTATGTACAAAAAGACTGTGTACTGTGGTACAATAGAACATAATGGACTTCTTTACTAGCAGCAATGCAATGATCCAGAACAATTCTGAGGGACTTATGAGAAAGAAAGCTATCCACATTCAGAGGAAGAACTGTGAGAGTAGAAACATAGAAGAAAAACAACTGCTTGAACACATGGGTTGATGGGGATATTATTGGGGATGTAGACAATAAACAATCACAGTAGTGCAGCTATCAATATGGAAATAGGTCTTGATCAATGATACATGTAAAACCCAGTGTAATTGTGCATCAGCTATGGGGAGGGGGGGAGTTTTGGGAGAGAGAGAAAGAACATGCATCATGTAACCATGGAAAAATATTCTAAAAATATTAAAAAATTAAAAAATTAAAAGTTTTGTTGGTGATTTTAAATTGTTACCCCAATCACATTTTCCATACAACTCTTGCCCTCCCATCCCAATGATTCATGATAAAAAATGAAAAACCATTAAATAAAATCAACTGACACCCTTCCTTCTATGTAATCATCTATGCTTCTATCTAATTGTCTATTTCTATTCTGGTTTCATAATTCCCACCTCTTTATTGAAAGGAAACTAATCATTTGTTATTTTTTGGCTAAACATGTTCCCTTCAATGTCTTCATTTTTATGTTATTGTTTACATTACTGGTGTCACTAAGTGTATTGATTTCTTGGTTTTATATCATTCCATCTGTATAGTGTGGGTAAAAAATTGGTTTGACAAAATATTTATGAATTAAAAAGATTGTGGTCTCCAATTATGACACATTAGTCCTTAAGTCAAAATGACTGATAGCTTTTATTTACAACAAGGTAGAGATGTTAAAGTGGGAAATGTAGGAAGGAGGAAGAGAATTGTCTAGCCTTGTGATGGGGAAACTACAGCCCACGGGCCAGATGCAGCCCCCTGAAATATTTTATCTGGCTTCGAAACATTATTCCTGATCTGGGGAACATAATGAATAGGATACAATACAATGAAACTTCTAAAGAGTTGCCTTAGAAACAGACTGACGGATGAGCATTTCCTTTCCTTTGTCCCCCTCTTTAAAAAGTTTGCCCATCACTGATCTAGCCTACCAATCTAAGTGATGCTCAGGTGAAGGCCAGATTAGCACTCAGTAGCGGCTATCTCAAGTCCTATTCTCCACATGGAAGTCCTTGTAGGTTCTTCAGCAAAAAATCCACCAATGCAAACCTCTTCCTTCAGCCCAAGTCACTCACCCAGCAAGCCTCTCCAGCACAGAATGCTCCAGCCTAGGAGGAGCAGGAAAAAGTGACTGCCTCCAAGAGTCTCCCTTTAGCCTGGCTAACCAATGCAGAATGCATGAATGAATCCTTAAGCTGGCCTTTTTAAAGTAGTTTTCTCGATGTTACTTCCTGCCACTCCCCTATATCATGGGAACAAATCACAGCCTCCCATTTTCATAGCACTGCAAAGGGGAGGGGAGGGGAGTGGCCTCTGGAGATGTGAATTTTCTCTAGAAAGGGAGTTGTGAACACTCCTACCTAATGGTTAGCTAAATGCTAAGTAAGGGTACTTTACTTTCTTGATTTGTTTAAAGATTGCTGATTGATTAAAAATAAACTGAGAGGGGCAGCTGGGTAGCTCAGTGGATTGAGAGTCAGATCTAGAGACAGGAGATCCTAGGAGCAAATCCAGCCTCAGACACCACCCCAGCTGTGTGACCCTGGGCAAGTCACATGACCCCCATTGCCCACCCTTACCACTCTTCCACCTATGAGCCAATACACAGAAGTTAAGGGTTAAAATTTTTTTTTTAAATAAAATAAAATAAACTGAGAGTCTAATCTCTCTTCACAATACAATCATTCAAATATTCATATATGTATATGTATTTTTGAATGTTTCATATTTTGTATTTTTAATGTCAGTAACACTCCACATATTATTCTCCCATTCCCCTAGACCACTGGTTCCCAAATTTTTTGACCTACTGCCCCCTTTCCAGAAAAAATATCACTTAGTCTCCTGGAAATTATTTTTTTTAATTTTAATAGCAATTAATAGGAAACATAAATATACCTGTGGCCATCACCATCCCCCTGGATCACTGCAGCACCCACCAAGGGGCGGTAGAGCACACTTTGGGAATCACCGCCCTAGACAATAGAGCCAACTTTTTATATAAAGTAGCAAATGTGGGGTTTTTTGTCTTGATTTTTTTTTGTTTTCCTGTTCATTTTATTGTTTTTATTGGTGGTATTTTCAACCCTTCCACAATCCTATTTTAAACGGAATAAAGATTTAACCCAAGACTAAATTGAGAGTCAAACTAAGAAGGTTATGGGTATGGAAAACCTTTAGGGTAATAATCTATTATGAAATAAGTAAATAATCCACTTGCAGATAAATGAGAATTTGTTCTGATCTGTGAGGGGGTGAAGGGAAGAAGGTAGGAAGGTGGAATGGATGGGAGAAAGGAGAGAGGAAAGTAGAGGAAGGGAAAGGAAGGTAGCTGTCCCCAGCTCTGGTAGGGGGAAATTGACCAGAGACCTTCAGGACTCAAATAAAAGATCAGAGAGCAACTTTATAGTTTAGAATAGCTAGGTTTCATTTAAATTAGAAAGGGGAAGGTCTAGGAAAAACTTGGAGGTAGATAGAAAGGGAAAAAGAAGCCGAGAGAGCTCTGTAGGATTCAGCCTCCAGGCTCAAGAGAGCTAGATAGTCCCCAAAAAGGCACCAAACTTTCTCTTTTACACTTTCTCCAACACCTCCCACCAAAGAAGTGGAAGTTGTAGTACGGAGCCCTGGGAGTCATAGTCTACTATGGCTTACAGCAATTTAAAGGACACAGACCATATGACAGTGTGGTAAAATATCTCAAATTGTCTCAAAGCCTACAACAGATATCCTTTAGTACAAGACCATCTACTTCTTAGATTTCCTCCAAACAATTATAGTTTATAAAGTTTCTCTTTATATACGTGCATATATATATATATAAAAATATAAAGTATTTATCTTCTTAAATGTTTCCCCATTATATGTTTAAAAAGTAACATTCCCTTAAAAAAAGGTTGAGTTCTAAATTATCTCCTTCTTTCCAATAACCTCCCTTCTATCATTTTGATTATACACATCAAGCCATGAGGAAAATATTTCCATATTAGCCATGTTTAAAAAAATAGAAAACAAAAAAAATAAACAAAATATTTGAATTATAGAATACTTCAATCTGTACTCATAGTTTATCAGTTCCCTCTTTAGAGGTGGATAGCATTTTCATTATGAGTCATTTGGAACTCCCTTGACTCACTATCTTGATCAAAGTAGTTACATCTTTCATAGTCAATCATCATTAAAATAGTGCTTTTACTGTGCACAGTAATATCCCTATTCTTCTCACTTCACCTTGCATCCATTTATATAGGTCTTGCCTCATTTACTTTCTAAAACCATTCCCCTTGTTATTTCTTACAGCACAATAGTACTCTATTACAATCATATGCTTCTTATCATAGCTCCTGTGTCTCTATCTTATCCCCTCCCTTTCTTATTTACCTATTGGCTAAGTTAAATTTTGAAAAAATATTTTTAATATTTGAAAATTTTATTTAATTAATAATTTTAGGATATTTTTCCATGGTTACAAGATTCATGGCCTTTCATTCCCCTACCTCCATCCCCTTCTTATTGCTAATGCGCAATTCCACTAGGTTTTACATGTGTCATTGATCAAGACCTATTTCCATACTATTGATATTTGCAGTCTATATCCTCAATAATTTCCCCATCAAGCCGTGTGATCAAGCATTTATTTTTCTTCTGTGTTTCCACTCCCAGAGTTCTTCCTCTGAATGTGAATAGCATTTTTTTTTTCATAAGGCATTCTGAGTCGTCCTGGATCATAGCATTGCTGCTAGTAGAGAAGTCCCTTTCATTGGATTGTACCACAGTGTATTAGTTTCTGTGTATATTGTTTTCCTGGTTCTGCTCCTTTCACTCTGCGTCAATTCCTAGAGGTTATTCCAGTTCACATGGAATTCCTCAATTTCATTATTCCTTTGAGCACAATAGTATTCCATCACCAATATATACCACATTTTTTTCAGTCATTCCCCAATCAAAGGGCATCCCCTCATTTTCCAATTTTTTGCCACCACAAAGAGCACTGCTATAAACATTTTTGTACATCTTTTTCCCTATGATCTCTTTGGGTTATAAACCCAGCAGTGGTACAGCTGGGACAAAAGGTAGACAATCTTTTAAAACTCTTTGGGCATAGTTCCAAATTGCCCTCCAGAATGGTTGGATCAATTTACAACTCCACCAGCAATGCATTAATGCCCCAATTTTGCCATATCCCCTCGAAAATTTATTACTTTCCTTTGTTGCCATGTTAGCTAATCTGGTAGGTGTCAGATGGTCCCTCCGAGTTTTGATTAGCATTTCTCTAATTATAAAAGATTTAGAACACTATTCATATGCTTATTGATAGTTTTGATTTCTTTATCTGAAAATTTCCTATTCATGTCCTTTACCCATTTATCAATTGGGCAATGGCTTGGTTTTTGTACAATTGATTTAGCTCTTTATATATTTGAGTAATAAGACATCTGTCAGAGTTTTTGGTTATAAAGATTTTTCCCCAATTTGTTGATTCACTTCTAATTTTGGTTGCATTGGTTTTGTTTTAATTTTTAAATTAATTTTTTATAATTCAAATTGAATTAATTTTTAAATTAAAACCTTTTTAATTTAATGTAATCAAAAGTATTCATTTTACATTTTGTAATTTTTTGTAACTCTTGTTTGGTTTTAAAATATTTCCTTTCCCAAAGATCTGACAAGTTCTGTGTTCACCTAATTTACTTATAGTTTCCTTCTTTATATTTAAGTCATTGACCCATTCTGAATTTATCATGGTGTAGGGTGTGAGATGTTCATCTAGACCCAATCTCTCTCACACTCTTTTCCAATTTTCCCAGAAGTTTTTGTTAAATAATGGGTTTTTGTCCCAAAAGCTGGGATCTTTGGGTGTATCATAGAATGTCTTGCTGACGTCACTTACCCCAAGACTATTCTACTGATCCCCCCTTCTGTCTCTCAGCCAGTACCATATTGGTTTTTTTTTAAACCCTTAACTTCTGTGTATTGGCTCATAGGTGAAAGAGTGGTAAGGGTGGGCAATGGGGGTCAAGTGACTTGCCCAGGGTCACACAGCTGGGAAGTGTCTGAGGCCAGATTTGAACCTAGGACCTCCCATCTCTAGGCCTGATTCTCAATCCACTGAGCTACCCAGCTGCCCCCCACCATATTGTTTTGATGACCACTATTTTATAATAGAGTTTAATATCTGGTACTGCTAGGCCTCCTTCTTTCACATTTTTTTCATTATTTCCCTTGATATTCTTGATCTTTTGTTCTTCCAAATGAACTTTGTTACAGTTTTTTTTTCTAATTCAGTAAAAAAGTTTGATAGGTATGGCACTAAATAAGTAAATTAATTTGGGTAGAATGGCCATTTTTATTATGTTAGCTCATCCTACCCATGAGTAGTTAATGTTTTTCCAATAGTTTAGATTTTGTTTTAATTGTGTGGAAAGTGTTTGGTAGTTGTGTTTGTATAATTCCTATGTTTGTCTTGGCAGATAGTTTCCTAAGTATTTTATTTTGTCTAGGGTGATTTTAAATGGCATTTCTCTTTTAAACTCTTGCTGCTGAGATGTGTTGGAAATATAAAGAAATGCTGATGATTTATGTGCATTTATATTGTATCCTGCAACTTTGTTAAAGTTGTTCATTATTTCCACTAGCTTTTTAGTTGATTCTCTGGGATTCTTTAAGTAGACCATCATATCATTTGCAAAGAGTGAAAGCTTGGTCTCCTCATTGCCTATTTTGATACCTTTAATTTCTTTTTCTTCTCTAATTGCTATTGCTAGTGTTTCTAGTATGTAACATGGAGATGGCAGGGTGGAATTCCTGGGCTTGACCCTGTATCTTGCAGGAATTCCATCCTGCCATCTCCATGTTACAAGTAGCATGTTAAATAATATAGTTCTGCCCTTTCTTCTTTCTTCTTTCACTATTTCCTTTTAAACCATTAGTTTGCTTTTAATCTGTCCGCCTAATCTGAAATCTTTTTGCTAGTATTATTTTATTTACCTTTCCTCCCCCTCCCTTTTTGTTCCCTTCTTATTATTTTTGTGTCTATTAAATTACCTCCCTTCTCTCTTCCCCTCCCTTTTTGTACTCCCTGCCCCACTCCCCTCTTGCTTTCTCTCTGTAGGGTAAGATAGAATACAATACCCCAATAGATCTACCTGTTTTTTCCCTTTCAGAACTTATTCCACTGAGAGTAAGGTTTAAGTATTACCTATTAATATTCTCTTCCTCTCCTTCTTATAATAGTATTCTTTTTCTCCCTTTCCCATGCACCTCTTTGTATGGTATAGATTATCCTATTTTTCATATTCCTTCAAGTTTCTCTTGGTGGTATCTTCTATTCCCCAGACCTTTATCTTTTTTTCCTTCTTTTTGTGTATTATCTTAGACCACTTAGTATCTCAACCTCTCCCTATGAATAGTTCTTCTAATTAATATAATAGTGAATAAATTTTCGAGAGTTACAAATAACATTTTCCCCTAGAGGAATATATATCATTTGATCTTACTGAAGCCCTTAAGAAAGAAAATTATTATTTTTTTCTTTGCCCTCTCTTTCTTATTTATGTTTTTCATGTTTCTCTTGATTTTTGTGTTTGGATATCAAACTTTCTCCTTAGTTCTGGTTTTTTCTTTACAAATACTTTGGAAATCTATTTTATTGTATGCCCATACTTTCCCCTGGAAGTATACAGTCAGTTTTGATGGGTAGATGATCCTCAATTGTAGACCCAATTCTCTTGCCTTTCTGAATATCATATTCCAAATCTTGTGGTCTTTTAGTGTGGAGGCTGCAAAACCCTGTTTAATCCTATTTGTTGCTCCTTGATATCTGAATTGCCTCTTTTTGGCTTCTTGTAATATTTTCTCCTTAACTTGGAAACCCTTGAATTTGGCAATTATATTCCTGGGGATTGTCTTTTGAGGATTTAGTATAGTGGGTGAACTGTAGATTCTTTCAATGTCTATTTCGCCCTCTTGTTCAAGAATATTAGGGTAGTCTTCTTGGATAATTCTTGTAGTATGATGCCAAGGTTTCTGTTTGTTTCTGACTTTTTCAGTAAGACCAATGATTCTCAAATTGTCTCTTCTAGAGGGCAGCTGGGTAGCTCAATGGTTTGAGAATCAGGCCTAGAGAGAGGAGGTCCTAGGTTCAAATCTGGCCTCAGACACTTCCCAGCTATGTGACCCTGGGCAAGTCACTTGACCCCCATTGCCCACCCTTACAACTCTTCCACCAAGGAGCCAATACACAGAAGTTAAAGGTTTTAAAAAAATTTTTAATTGTCTCTTCTAGACCTGTTTTCTTGATCTGTCATTTTCTCAGTGAGATATTTCATGTTTCCTTTTACCTATTTTGTCAGTCTTTTGACTTTGCTTTATTAATTATTGCTGTCTTTTGAAACTATTTCTTTCTACTTGCCCAATTCTTGTCTTTAAAGTCTGGTTTCCATTATAATCTTTTGATTTTCCTTTTCAATCTGGTCTATCCTGTGTTTCATAGCTTCTAGCACGTCATTTATGGTCTTCAGTTTGCTTATCATTTCATTTGATTTCTGAATCTTGATTTCTAAGTATAATTTTTTTTCTTTTAAGCTGTTATTTTTTTTAAAACTATTTTCTACTTTTCTTGCCAAATCTCTTCCTTCTTTCTCATGATCTAAGATTGGAACTCTTCAAGAGCTTGTTACCAATTTCCATTTTGGGGGTAAGGTTTGAATGTGCTTACTTGTTTGTCCTCCTTTGCTATCTCCTCTGTGGTCTTGATTTTTTTTTTCTCTAAAAAAATTTTCCAGGGTCAGTGCCTTTCTTTTGTTCCTTTTGATGGTTGAAGGTTGTAATTCTTGGGCATTGCTGATCATCACTATTCTGGTTTTTCCTTCCCAGCCAGAAAGCTGAGTAAGGAGGGCAGGCTTTCTTGATATCGAGCTGCAGAGCAGTTTTTGCCTGAGGCTAGATTTCTGAGTCTCCACAGCTTTTAATATGTATTGCCCTTCTATCTCTGTGCCCAGGTTCCATACTCTTTAGCCTCCTTGGGTCTCAAGTCTAGCTGTTCTCAGAATAAGTCCCTTGTGTTCTTAGTCAGCTGCCAACAACCTAGAGATTGCCCCATGCTCACCCTTATTCTGGTGTGCTGGCTCTGACTCTGGCATTGTAGGTAGGGTGGGGGAGGGTTATTCAGCTCGCATTTTGTGTAATATAGGAATAATACCGCCATATTTTCTTGGGGCAACCTATCAGTTGCCCTAGTTGGAATGGTAACTGTGGCATGAGCCATAGGGCAAGTACCAACTGGCCATTGGACCCAGGGGATATAAAGGCCTGGAGACCGAGGGCTGGGTTCTTTCCCTACTTCTCTTCTCACCTTCACTTCTACCCCCTTGGATGGGATCTGGGCGGTCGAGAGAGGTGGAGATCATTGCTGACCAAATAGTGTAATAAGCAAATAAGCAGGTAGGGTTGTAATAAGGGACTAAGGCTGGAGGTAATAAGGGACTAAAGCAGGTAGGGTGATAAGGTAGTTGTAATATGGGGATTAAGGCTGGTGGATGGTGTTTGTAGATCTCTAAGTCAGTAGGTAGGAAAGGAGGGTGCAGTAGTGGAGGTAGTAAATTGAGGTGGTAGGAGGTATAAGGGAATGACTGAGTTTTGGAAATATAAAACACTGAAGTACAAAAAGTAGCAAAGGGAGAGAATGAGGTAATTGGGCAGGCAGCTACAGCAGGGAGACACAGACTGGGTACACAAGTTTGAGACAGAGACACTGAAGGGAAATAGACTGAACCCTTCAGGTAGGAAAGGCACTTCTACAGGCAAAAAGTTAAGGCCAGCCAGAAATGGCTTGAAACTGAGTAGAGGGCTTTCTAGTCAGTTTCTCAGGTTCACAAAGGAAGAGTCTAGAGGAAGTATAGACATCACCACTTCCTCCAAGATGGACACTTCCAACTCCCTTCAGGACCCAGAGAGACACTATTCCTTTCTCTCTCCTTTCTCCCTCTTTTATCATTCAAGCAACAATTTAGCCAAAGGTTTGATTAAATGACAACAGGGTTTATTGAGTTTCAGGGCTGATTGTAAAGGATAGAGGGATACAAGAATCTCTAAGAACCACCTAGGGAGAAGCTTCAGGTAGGGGAGGGACACAGGAATGAGAGACTGAGAAAGGACCTGCCCCACTCAGTCTGGGGAGGTTTTGTTGCCTTTAAGGTTAGGAAAGTTGCATACAATGATTCAGGAGATAATTTGTATGGAGTATAAGCCCTACATCACTACTGGAAACTAAATCTACTAAGTTTGAATGTTACCACCCAGATCCATCCATCTTCCAAAAACCCACAGGATATTAGGAAGGGAAATGGTAATTGGGATAGGGAAGGTCAAGGAGATCCAGGGGAATTAGTTAAACTACAAATCTCAAGAGAAAAGCTGCAGAATCAGGGCCAGTTTTTCAGTCCAAAGACTGAGCTCAATTGACCCTCCTGCTCTGACTGAGCCTCCAGGATCAACTGCCTGTAGTCAGGATTCTAAACCCTTTTCAACTGTCAGAAATTCTGCAGTAAGGCTTTGCAGGGTTGATTTGCACCTTTTGCACCACAATAGGAATATCAATCTGATATTCTAATTATTTCCTAACAAGAGATTGCTTATATTTACCGTCAAGAGATCATTTTATTTCTATCCCAGGGCTGTTTCCTTGGGACAGATGAAGATCATAGCAAGGAGTTTATTAACACCCTGAACTTAGATCTAGAGGCAGTACTAGACTAATTTCATAGTTTCCTAACCCACTCTCCAATCCCTTTTCCCTAACCAACTTATTCAATAAATCCTTAGTTAATTTAAGAACTAGTGTGTCCTACCTTCATTTTAGACCTAAGTATTGACTGCTGGTCAAGATTTTAATAGACAGAGCCAGAGTAACTCCATTACTATTTAGACAGGAAGCAACATACTCCCCTTTCTGTCTAATCTCATTACCAACAAATAGGAGTTACTTCCTCAGCCAGGTCAAAGGCTGAAGGGAAATCATCTTAAAGGAGTTTAAGTCCTTACCAAAGGAAATTACAGCAATCCCTTGGCTGGCTTAGGCACTGGGTATTTGTCATTACTACATCCAGTACCTCCAGTCTACAGTTTGTGACTAATCTATATTGGTTTCCTGACTGCTTTACAGCTTTACCAATCACCATCACAGATTCAGTCTTAAACCCTCATTACATTTGGTGGGAGCTATTTCACCTTGTTATAGCATGGAAATGCCCAAATCCCACATACCTTTGATTCTGCACCCAATTGTAAAGTCCCCTTGTTCATCTGAAATTTTTTTTTGTCCTTTTTAGGTATCAAGGAGAGTAAGAGTTCTGCTTCTACTCTGCGGCCATCTTAACCTGTAAGTTCTGCTCATTATTTCTTAAAGCAAAAGAGGATTCCATACAATCATAAACTATAATTTACTCAGTTATTCCCCAATTGATGAGTATCCTCTCACTTTCCAATTCTTTGCCTCCACAAAAAGAACTACTTGAAATAATTTCACACATATAGATCTTGCCTTTTTTAAATTTCTTTGCTGTAATCTGAATCTCATTTTTTAACATAAAATTTTCTATTCTGCTGTTTTTCTCTCTAATGAGGAATTCTGGAAAACCCACTAGTTCTTTAAATTCCATTTTTCTCCACTGATGGATCATGTTTAGTTTTGCTGGGTATGTTATTCTTGGTTATAATCCAAGCTCCTTTGCTTTTTGGAGTATTATGTTCCAAACCCTCTACTCCTCTAATGCGGAAGCCCTGAATCTTGTTTGATCCTGACTGTGGCCTGGAAAGTCTCAAATTCTGCTATAGTATTCCTGGAAGTTTTCATTTTAGGATCTCTTTCAGGAGATGATCCATAGATTTTTTTTTCAATTTTCACTTTACCTGCTCTATCTGAGACTAGGAAATGTTTTCTTGATAATTTTTTGAATATAGTTTATATTATGTGTTATCATTGAACTACATTATGGTGGGGGAACAACATAGTAGGCAGAATTTAAAATAATTGATGAAGTTAATGAAAGACAGATTTTAGGTGGAGAGATGGGGAAATTCATGTTAATTTTATTTGGCATGTGTTAAAAATTAAAAATTATTCAAATTTATACATACACATATTTATATTTCTGTCTTTCCATCTTAATTAGGCCATGAGCTCCTTGAGAACCATGGTTGTTTTTTTACCTTTCTTTGTACCCCAAGGACTTAACATAGTGCCTGTTAATGGTAAGTACTTAATTAATATTTACAATTTGACCAACTGCCACCACCATAGAAGGAACTGACAGAATCTGAATATGGAATGAATTTCATTTTATTTCCTTCATAAATGTTTCTGTAGTATAAGAGGTATGCATCTTGTTTCACAAAATGAGGAACATGGATTTGTGCATTGTATCATAATACATGCATTACCCATATCCTTATTATTATCTGCTCCCTTGGGGAGGGTGAAAGGTTGAGAAGGAGGGAGGGAGAGAACATGGATAAAAATGTAAGAAAATGAATATTAAAAATTGCATCGATATATAATCTGGAATTTTAATTGACTAAATTAATGCATATGAAAGCTGATCTATGCCTGAAATTCGCTAAATAAATATTTACTAATTGCTATAGAGATAAATCTTTTTCCAGGGTTAGAACTACTCTTTCTTGAGGGAAGAAGTGTGGAGGGAGTGAGATAATTGAATTTATTTAAGAGGTTAATGACACTAGGAGGCATAGGGAGGAAGCTATTTCATTCCAAATTTCCTCAAACACATGATAAACAACATTGACCCACTAAGAGTAGAACCAAAGGTTTCTACCTTGAGCTATTCTCCATTTTTCCCATAAATGTGTGTTTAGTGTTGAATGGAAATTTTGGGGACAAATGAAGGCTAGAGACATTTTCTCTCCACAAGTATGAAACATGACTGAAAGTTTAATTGTTATTGAAGTTCTCACCTTTAAGATCCAGACCATGAAGTAGGAAGTTGAATGTCAATGAGAGTGGGTTGGTAGCCAACATATTTAAATGAATTAGTGAAATAAAAACCAAGAAAACCCCTAAATTTTACTGAGAAATTAGTTTGTATCAATCACTATGCTAGGTATTAGGTAATTAAAAAAAGTTGTGAGACATCAATTGCTCTTGAGGTGTTTGTATTCTAAGAGGCGTACATTAGACATAATGGGAGTGTGGGTCAGAGAAGATAATTTTCATATACTGAACCATGAACCATTTGGCAGTTATTTTTTGATTTCCCACTATTGTTCTTCGTATATAGTTTAAAAAATCACTCAGGGCGAATGTATCTGCATCATTTAAAAACCTTTAATTATTAATGAGTTGATATGGACAAAAATTCCTGACATTGGATCATGTTTTCTGAGTCTTTCTGAATTTAATGAAGCTTTGACCTTCAATGACAAAATACAACTCATCAAAAAGCATACTCTCAAAGATTTTATTTTATTTTTTAAGTTTAAATGAGATCTTCCAGATCTAAGAGGCTACTTAGGAAGCCAAAGTCACTGAGATAGCAAGGTAGCAGATCAAAATTAAAGGTTCATGGAATATTGAAAATATTACATATATTGAAACTATGTGAGAAAATTTCATGATGATTGAAAGAAAGAGAGTAGATTTATGTATTAAGTGGTGATTGTTCTACTTTATAACCTGAATGAGGATGTGTATGTGTCAAACAAAGTATGTTTTGACAGAGAAATGAATGAGAAAAGGTGGCATCAGTATAAAAAATATGCTGTGTCAATGTGATTGAATGTAAATGAGTAAAGAAAAAAGTAGATAGATAAATGAGTAAAAGAAGAGAGAGAGAAGTTTTCATGTTGAAGGAAGCCTTCATGTTGAAAGATGTCCTGGATTTAATTAGATTTACTAAATATGAACATATCCTCATTACACTTTTATTGGGATATCCCTTGCTACCTTGCTACCATGCTGGTCAAAAGTAATCTATAACATAGAAGGCTGCCTTTGATAGTTTTTAGAGTTAAGTAATTCACCCTTCATGGAGTCAACAAAATCAAAAGCATCCCTGATCATATTCTAGTTAGGTTGGATCTCAAAAATCAGAGTACAACTTAAGGCCCATACTCAATGTCTTCATAAGGCATCCTAGGTGTGGGCTCCAGTAATATAGATTTTGAGAACCCAGGCTCACCTCAGCGTAGAAATAATGTATCATACTAGGGCTTTAGTTTGACATAGGGAATTATTTGAGTAGTGAGAGATTGAGAATATATCAGTTTGTGGAACTCCAGTATAGAATCTCCTTCCACTAGCTTAAAATGAGCAAATACAATAAGTGAAAGTAAAGGATGTATTAATATTCTGTCATAGTCTCTGGTCTACATCGGGAGTTGAGACTTACTCAACCAGTAAGATAAAGAATAGAGGTCTGTATGAGATGTTTGGTTATTGATGAAGAACTAAGTGAATGAATACAAAAAAGGATTAACTTTTTTTCTTGTTTGGATTATATTTAATCTAATTTTCCTCTTCTTACAACCCAGATTATTTAAACTAAATACTTCTTCAAGGAAAAAACTATAAAATCTGGCAAAATAGAACCTTCTCATTTTGTTTCTCCCAAAGCTCTGAATTAGTGCTCACCTTTAACAGGAATGAATGAATGGCAGTGTGGAGTGGTAAAGAAAATGTTGAACTTGGGTTCAAGAAGACCTGAGATCAAACCCCACCACACAATTCTCAGGAGCTGTACAATCTGTGATTTTCCCTTCACATCTCTGAACCTCAGTTTATTCAGTGAGAAAATTAAAACTGTCTCCCACTCTCATCCAGGAAGTAACTGCAAAAGCTACTCATGAGCTGAATCCCAGGAATTATTAAGCATGGAAATTTTCAATTTGCTCAGTTTCCAATCAGAACTAGATCACTTCCTCCTAGGCAACCTGGTGCCTTCACTCCCAGAGCATCATCATTGTATGATTCATTTTTTTCATCAATATTCAGATAAATATGTTGCCTCTTAAAAAAAGAAATTATCATATTACCATTTTATAGGCAACAGATATTTTCCATTCATACTAAATATCATTTAAACCAATAAATTTGTAATTAAAAATACAAGTTTCAGTATATAAATTCATCTTTCCACCATACTAATTGTGAATTCTTCTTAATCATTAGAACTGGATAGGTGGCTGTGTTATTGGAAACTTTGGGGTCTTTGAACTACATTTTCCATGAGCCAACTGGCTTCCTGGCATTATGCACTGATGTAGACAGGAGGATAAAACTGAGGAGTTGGTGTTCCCAGTTCTCTTTCCTTCCTATGGTGGTATGGTGGAGCAGGGAACAGTGGGCCATTTGAAAAGCCTAAGATAGCATGGCATGTGGTTTTATTTTCTATAGATTACTAATAAATATTACAAAACCATACATGTTAAAAGTTATTATTATATATTAATTTTATTTTTTACAAGGCACAGTGGATGGATCACTGACTGGATGTCAGAAAGATTTCCACTGAAATATGATTTCTGAACCTAAACATGTAACTCTGAGCAAGTAACTTAAAGTTCTGTTTCCAAAACTGTAAAATTGGATTAATAATAAAATCTGCCTTCCAGAATTGCTCTGAACATTAAGTGAGATAATAGTTACAAAGTGCTTCACATATTGTCTAATGCATAAAAGGGGCTTAACAAGTATTCATTCCTTTCTTCCTTCCTCCTATTAGAATCTATCTTCTTGGATCTAATTTCTAATCATTGTTAATGAATGGTGGGAAGGCTCTTCATAATAGTAGTTCACAAAGCAACTAGGAGTAGCCTTCTGAGCCTGGAATCAGGAAAACCAATAGTCAATTCCTGATTCAGATAATTATTATCTCTGTGATATTTAGCTTTTGCTGGTTTTCAATTTCCTCAACTGTAAAATGAAAGATTTAGATTTCCTGACCCCCAAGGTGCCTTCCTGAGCAAGATCTATGATCTTATGGATCACATAGTCATATATCTCCTGGTCAGAGGACCCCTAGAAACTATATAATGTTTTTGCAATTTATAGATGAGGAAAATAAAGCCCAGAAATATTAATTGAATTCCTCCAGATCATTTCGTTGAAAATGTCAAAGGTGGAATTTGAAACCAGGTCCTCTGAATCAAAAACTAGTACTTTTTGCATTATACCTTGATAATTACATGATTCATTATTGTAGTAAAATATAACACATAAATTAGCTGATTTCTTTAAAAAATCAAACCTTCATAAATTTCCTTTAGAGAGACCCCCTTAATGTTGTTGGATGTCTTCCCACAACCAACCTCACAGTGAAAATTTGAAAGTAAAAATATTTTCTCTATTTGAGAAAGAAACTTGGATGCATTTATGTCCCTTTTTTAAAACAAAAGTAATAGAACAGACTTTTAAGAAGATGTAGATTTTATTTTTGACAGTTTACTTTAAAGAGAAAAGTCCAAACTGTTAAAAGTAAATTAGCAAATATGTCAAATTTTAAACAACAGAGATTTCAGATACCTCGTCAAGGCACAGTGGGAGTTCAGAAATTACCTTCCAACTGCTTAATAAACATTACACTCATCATTCCCAGTAGGAGATTTCTTTTGAAGATCATATTGCTTTGCATTTGTAGCATTGAATTGGTATTAGCCTAACAGAGACTACTCAGAGATTCTCTAGGTCTTTTTCCATTTTCCACCTTGCAAATATGGCTTATGATTTCCTGCCTTACACTGATTCCTTAGCCTAGAATTTTTTACCTTTCTCTTTCCCCAGATCAAATGTCATTTTTTCCATGCAAATTTTGCTAGAAATCATAATCCATCTTATCTCATAGAATATACACACACACATATATGTATACATAAATACATATGTATGTATTAAAATTTCTTAGATACATTTCCCTAATCCATTTTCATTATAGGAAGCAATTAATGTTGGAGGGGATGTCACAAAACTGAGACATTAATGCATTACTGGTGGAGTTGTGAATTGGTCCAACCATTCTGGAGGGCAATTTGGAACTATGCTCAAAGGGCTTTAAAAGACTGCCTGTCCTTTGTTCTAGTCATATCTCTACTGGGTTTGTACCCCAAAAATATAATAAGGAAAAATATGTGTACAAAAAATATTTACAGTTGTGCTCTTTGTGGTGGCAAAAAATTGGACAATGGAGAGGGTGTCCAACAATTGGGGAATGACTGAATAAATTGTGGTATATGTTGGTGATGGAATATTATTGTGTTGAAAGGAATAAAGAAATGGAGAAATTCCATATGAACTGGAATGACCTCCAGGAATTGATGCAGAGTGGAAGGAGCAGAAACAGGAAAACCTTACACACAGAGACTAAATCATAATGGCACAATCAAATGTAATGGACTCTTCTACAATATTAATGCAATGACCTAGGACAATCAAGAGGAACTTATGAGAAAGAACACTATCCACATCCAGAGAAAGAATTATGGAAACAGAAATGCATTAGAAAAATATATGATTGATCACATAGTTCGATAGGGATATGATTATGGTTGTGACGTTAAAATATCACTCTACTGCAAATATGAATAACATAGAAATAGGTTTTGAACAATGATACATGTATAACCCAGTGGAACTGCTTGTTGGCTTTGGGAGGGGAGAGGAGAAAATGGGCAGGAGGGATCATGAATCATTTAACCCTGGAAAAATATTCTAAATAAAATTTTTTAATCTGTTTTCACTATATTTAGCCGCATTCAAGTTTTAATTCTCCTAATAAGTTCATTTTTAAAGGATTTAGTAAATAATGTAAAGACTATGCTAGGTATTAGCATTACTTTAATAAAAAGAAAATGGTTCCTGACTTGAAGGAGCTTACATTTATTGGTTAAATTTAACATATACATAGATTATAAAGATAATTTGAATGAGGAGAAATCAATAATAATTGAGAAGATTTGGGGATGACATCTGAGTTGATGCAGAAAGGGAGACTAGGAATCACAGAGCTAGAGTTGAGGACCTAGTACAAATGCTCACAGGTAGCAGATGGAATTACAGTTTCAGGAATGAGTATTCCACTGTGGTTGTATATAGGATAGGAACATAAAGAAGGGGAGAATTATTAAGAAAAGAAGGTTGAGTCAGTGAAAAAGTATTTATTAACCATCTACTCTGCTGATGGGCACTGTTTGAAAAAACAGAAAATCAAAGAAAGATAACAACAACTCTTATCCTCAAGGAATTTATAGTCTAATAGGGGAGAAAATGCACATGTATCTAAATTGGGATTGCAATATTTATACAAAGTTGATAGAAGATAATCTGAGAGATGATGATACTAGTAGCCAAAAGGACCATAAAAGGCCTCACATAGGAGATGGCAATTCAGTGGAGTCTTGAAGGAATCAGTGCAACAGGAAAATCAACAAAATAAGCGAGATTAATTTACAAAACTAATTAGCAAAATACAGTAATATACAGTCTCTCTAAAACAGAAATAAAACTCATTCAGTTCTGAGGTTTAAAAGTTCACCCCTTGTTCAATTTAAGGTTCTTTTGATTGAGTTCTGCTGAGTTTAAGGAATTTTTTTTTTTATAATCAGTCTTTTGCTCTCAGTACAAAGTTCTGAGTAGGTATGGGGGTGAATAGGCCATGCAGCCCGATTAAGGGTAAACGCTAGGTCCATGTGTTGTCGGGTCATGGGCTCAGGGCTAGAGAAAAAGTTTAGGTCAGTTTTGTAGAAAATACCCACGTGGAGAGCTTGTGGGGGGTGCCTAAATTAGGTCTTTAGAGAAACACATGGAGGGCTAGAATGCTGGCCATTACCAAGAGCGGGGGAGGGCAATACAAAATTTTTAGCAGCAGCGGAAGAAGTTTCCAAAGATCTTGAAGAGGCACTGCGACGCTTGTAGGCTTGTGGCACAGCAGGAATGGAGATCAGTAGCAGAGACACACTGGCTGGGCTCCGGCATTTTAGTTTTAAAGCCAAAAGCCAGAATTGGCTGGCCTGACCTCCCAAGGTGGTTTGGGCTGGACTGGCTGGCTGAGTCCCGCCTGAGGCAAAAACGTGCTGTTGCTTTCAGCAAAAGCATGGCAAGGAAAGCCACTTTACTTTTTAAAAAAAAGTGCTCAAAAGAGCTCAGCCAGGCAAAAAAGAAAGCATGGCTATCATTAGTATTTCTGGAAGATTGAGAGTTTGAATTTCGACCTTCTGGTTCGCCAAACTGTTATGATTAAAAATGATGATGGCCGAGATCAAAAGGGAGAATATTATTTTAATAAAAGCCATGCTGATAGATATAAACTGACCATTCGCCTGTAAAAAACCTATTCCAACCTCACCTCAGCCATTTTCCTTCCTCTCTCCTCGAGCTCAGGTAACTAAAGAGGCAGTTCCAAGTCACTACCCCCTGCTTAAAACAGTCCCTCACCTTTAATATGTCATCCAAAACAGGAAAACCATGAAACCCCTTGGACCACTGGAAATGTAGTTTTAAGGACCCCCAAAGGTCCACAGAAGTTTGTCAAACACTATATTGAGGTTCAATCCTTCCAAATAGAACCCCAGGTGATTTTAACTAACACAATTCCCAGAATATACCACAATTTGTTCAGCCATTCCCCAATTGAAGGGCATTCCCTCATCTTCCAGGTTTTTGCCACCACAAAAAGTGCGGCTATAAATATTTTCATACAAGTCTGTTTATCTATGATCTCTTTGGCTTACAAACCCAACAATGGTATGGCTGGATCAAAGAGCAGGCATTCTTTTATAGCCCTTTGAGCATAGTTCCAAATTGCCTTCCAGAATGCTTGGATGGGTTCACAACTAAACCAGCAATGCATTAATGTCCCAATTTTGCCACATCCCCTCCAGCATTCATTACTTTCCCCTTTTATCATTTCATCTAATCTGCTAGTTGTGAGGTGATAACTCAGAGTTGTTTTGATTTGCATTTCTCTAATTATTAGAGATTTAGAACACTTTCTCATGTGCTTATTGATAGTTTTGATTTCTTTATCTGAAAATTGCCTATTCATGTCTCTTGCCCATTTATCAATTGGGGAATGGCTTGATTTTTTATTCAATTGATTTAAATCCTTGTATATTTGAGTAATTAGACCCCTCTCAGAGTTTTTTGTTATAAAGATTTTTTTCCCAATTTGTTTATTCCCTTCTGATTTTGGCTGCATTGTTTTTGTTTGTACAAAAGCTTTTTAGATTAATATAATCAAAACCATTTAATTTACATTTTGTAATTTTCTCTAACTCTTGCTTGGTTTTAAAGTCTTTCCTTTCCCAGAGATCTGACAAGTAAACTATTCTATGTTAACTTAACTTATTTATAGTTTCCCTCTTTTTATTCAAGTCATTCACCCATTCTGAATTTATCTTATTGTAGGGTATGAGATGTTGATATAAACCTAATCTCTCCCATATTGTTTTCCAAATTTCCCAACAGTTTTTGTCAAATACTGGATTTTTGTCCCAAATGTTGGGCTCTTTGGGTTTATCATACACTGTCTTGCTGATGTGACTTATCCCAAGTCTATTCCACTGATCCTCCCTTCTATCTCTTAGCCAGTAACATATTGTTTTGATTACTGCTGCTTTATAGTATAGTTTAATATCTGGTACTGCTAGGCCACCTTTCTTCACGTTTTTTTTTTCATTACTTCTCTTGATATTCTTGATCTTTTGTTATTCCAAATGAACTTTGTTATAGTTTTTTTCTAATTCATTAAAAAAGTTTTTTGGTACAATGGTCATTTTTATTATGTTATCTTGTCCTACCCATGAGCAATCAATTTTTTTTTCAATCATTTATATCTAGTTTTAATTGTTTGGAAAGTGTTTTGTAGTTGTTTTCTGTATAATTCTTGTGTTTGTTTTGGTAGATAGATTCCCAAGTATTTTATATTGTCGAGGGAAATTTTAAATGGTATTACTCTTTCTACCTTTTGCTGCTGTGATGTGTTGGAAATATATAGAAATGTTGATGATTTATGTGCATTTTTGCTAAAGTTGTTGATTATTTCTACTAGCTTTTTAGTTGATTCTCTAGGATTTTCTAAGTAGACCATCATATCATCTGCAAAGAGTGATAGCTTAGCCTCCTCATTGCCTATTTTGATACTTCAATTTTTTTCTCTCCTCTAATTGCTACTCCTAGTGTTTCTAGAACAATGTTAAATAATAGAGGTGATAATGGGCATCCTTGTTTCACTCCTCATCTTATTTGAAAGGCTTCTAATTTATTCCCATTGCACATGATGCTTGTTGATGGTTTATTATTTTTAGGAAAGGTCCTTCTATTCCTATACTTTTCAATAGGAATGAGTGCTGTATTTTGTCAAAGGCTTTTTCAGCATCTATTGAGATAATCATGTCATTTTTGTTTGTTAGATTGTTGATATGGTTTATTATGTGGATGATTTTCCTAATGTTGAACCACCCTTGCATTCCTGGTATAAATCCCACCTGGTCATGAAGGATAACCCTCTTGATCACTTGCTGGAGTCTCTTTGCTAGTATTCTTTTTAAAATTTTTGCATCTATGTTCATTAGGGAGATTGGTCTGTAGGTTTCTTTCTCTGCTTTTGATCTTCCTGACTTTGGAATCAGTACCATATTTGTGTCATAAATGGAATTTGGTAGGACTCCTTCTTTGCTTATCATATCAAATAATTTGTATAGTATTGGGATTAGTTGTTCTTTGAATGTCTGATAGAATTCACTTGTGAATACATCAGGCCCTGGAGATTTTTTCTTAGGGAGTTCTTTGATGGCTTGTTCAATTTCTTTTTCTGATATGGGATTATTTAGGTATTCTATTTCTTCTGCTGTTAATCTAGACAATTTATATTTTTGTAAATATTCATCCATATGTCCTAGATTGCTATATTTATCCCCATATAATTGGGCAAATTAGTTTTTAATGATTGTCTTATTTTTCCCTTCCTTAGAGGTGAGGTCTCCCTTTTCATCTTTGATACTGTCAATTTGGTTTTCTTCTTTCCTTTTTTTATTAGATTGATTAGTACTTTGTCTATTTTATCTGTTTTTTTCAAAATAACAGCTTCTAGTCTTATTTATTAATTCAATAGTTCTTTTACTTTCAATTTTATTAATTTCTACCTTGATTTTTAGTATTTCTAATTTAGTTTCCATCTGGGGATTTTTAATTTGCTCGCTTTTTAGTTTTTTAGGTTGCATGCCTAATTCATTAATCTTTGCCCTCCTTAATTTGTTAATATTTGCACTCAAGAATATAAATTTCCCCCTGAGTACTATCTTGGCTGCATCCCACAGAGTTTGGTAGGATGTCTCATCATTGTCATTCTCTTGAATGAAATTATTGATTTTTTCTATGATTTTTTCTTTGACTAACTTATTTTGGAGGATCATATTGTTTAATTTCCAATTAGTTTTTTATTTCCCTGTCCAGATGCCCATAATAATTATCATTTTTATTGCATTATGATCTGAAAAGTTTACATTTATTATTTCTTCTCTTTTGCATTTGTTTGCAATGTATCTATGCACAATATTTATGAATGTACCATGTGCAGCTAAAAAGAAGATGTATTCTTTTTTGTTCCTATTCATTTTTCTTCATATATCTATTAAATCTAATTTTTCTAGGACTTCATTCACCTCTCTTATCTCTTTCTTATTTATATTTTGGTTTGATTTATCTAGATCTGAAAGAGGAATATTTAGATCTCCCACTAGTATGATTTTATTATCTATTTTCTTCTTTAGCTCAGGATCTGCGTCTGCACGTGTGCTCATGGTCTGTGTTCAAAGTCCATGTGTTCTTTAGTCTCTTGGGGTCTTAAGTCTTGCTGCTTTCAGGAACAGGCCCTGGTGCTGCCAGGTAGCTGCCAAGGACTTAATGGGTGCCCCAAACTTGCTCTAACTCTTTTGTGCTGGCTTTGCACTGTACTTGGTGGGGGGGGGGTTCCTCAGCTTGCATTTTAGTAAGAGCTGTTTCATCCCTTTATAGCATGGAATTCCATGTACCTTTAATGCTGTGCCCTGTTGTGGGTCCCTTCATTTGTCTGGATTTGTTTTTATGTCTTCTTGAGTAGTCCTATATGCGTGGATTAGGAGAGGTCAAGCAGCTGCTTTTCACTCTGCTGCCATCTTAATCCAGAAACCTTTATCTATTCTTTCAAGTCACATCAAGCCAATAAACTTTTATTAGGAACCTCCTGTGTGCCAGGCACTTTGTAAGACACCAATGATGGGAAAAAAGCAATCTCTTATCACAAGGTACTCAAATTGTAATAGAGAGAAAATGGGCAAATAATGATGTACAACATATGCATGGATTAATACAGGTCAGCATTTTCTAGGCAGCTTTTAGACTTAGAGAGTTGTCTATGGCCTTCGGAATTTAATTAATTTGTCCAGTCGCAGCCAACATTGGTCAAAAGTGATAATTGAACCTTTCTGATAAATCCTTCTTAGTTTCTTATGCAGTTTCATTTTTCATATCTTATCCCTTATTTGTCAGTGTAATCCATGGTTCTAACTTGAGCCTTCTCTTCTCTCTCCACTCTTTCACAAAGTGATTTTGTTTTCAGGCTTTGAATTATCATCTTTATAGATCTACCTGTAATCTATCTCTATCTTAATTGTATATCTATATATCCATCCCTTGTCTTTTGGTTATTTTGAATTAGTTTGTCAGAGTAAATGAACAAGAAATTCTAAAACAACTCATTTTTCTCTACAAATGGACTTCCCCTTCAGATTTTCTTGTTGTCCTTGTGGATATCAATCAGGAATCAACCAGATATGCAAACTGAAAGTCTTTAACTTTTCAGTTGCCAAACCTACTCATTGTTATGTTCACAATATCTCTTTATTCTATTTCCTTATCTCTACATACTCTAGTTAATGCCCTCATCATCTCTAATCTGGTCTATACCAAAGCCTCTGAATAGGTCTATCTGCTTCAAATATCTAAACTATATTCCTACCAGATTTTGCTAAAATATTGGCTTCAAAGTGTGGTCCAAAGTGTGAAATTAAAAATTAATATCTTTATTTAAGACTATTTATTAATTTGTGACTGTATTGTATCATCAGAATCAATATTTATGAATTAGACTTTTATTTCATTTTACAGATCTAAGTAGAATTTGTAAGAATTTAACTTCTCTATTCCTATAAGCTAAAGCCCAAACTTAATCTATCTCACATTGGAAGGAAGGAAAGGGGAAAGAGAAAATGAGTCAACCTGGTCTTGAGATGTTTTGCATAGCACCAGATCACTCTTGGTGACACCTGACATACTCTCCAAAAGATGTTAGCTCTATATTTCCCTCCTTGACATCAGTTTGGAAACACATTGAGTTAAGATAAATGTAATTCAAACTCCTATTTTTGTGTTAGAACAATAACAGTATTAGACATCACTGGACCTTAGATAACCAATTGTATAATAGTATTAATGTTCCTTTCAGAGGCACCTTTCCCTACCGAGGAGCCAATGAATTTCCTTCATTGCTAGCCTTGCTAATAAACTGATCATGCTCAGAACTTTCTGTCTCTGTTTTAAGTTATCTCAGATTTTTATCATGACAAGAGACCTCTTAGGGGTTCCTGAGACATGTCCTGGAGGTCTGAAAGATTAAAGTAATTTATCAAAATAAGACTAAGGGGCTTATTAAAATGCTCCTTCCTTATCCAACTACATACCTGTGTGAGGCTGGAATTTCTTCACATATGTATTCAACTAAAATATATCACAACAAAATGAGACAGGAAAAAGATTTAGAAAAAAAATTATAATATAATTTTCATCACTATCATTTTGTTTTGAAAAATAAAATTATTTTCATTAAAATAGTATATTAACATGTTTTATTGTACTTATGTTGTATATTATTTAATACTAATAGATAAATGTTTTACTTTACAAAGTAACAAATTTTGATAAATATAAACTATATATTATGGATATTAAATACACATATGTATGTGTATAACTGAGTACCTCAAAGAGCTATATACACATATATGTATAGATAGATAGAAAGGTATACAGGTAGATATAAACATATTCCTCTTTTTGGTCCTTATTGACTAAAACCAAAAAATAGTTTGAGAACTGCTAAACTAAAATTTGGATGATCTCTAAAATCTCAGACCACTAACTGACATAGTGGGTAAAATGCAGAACCAGGAGTCCATAACTTCTAAGTTTAAATCTATCCTAACAATCCCTATTTTCTAAAATTTCCTCATCTACTAAATAGGAATAATAATGGTAATTTTATCCCTGGATTGTTATGAGGGTAAAATGAGATATTTGTAAATTATTCTGAAAGCCCTAAAATGTTAAACAAATGCTACTATGATTATTATTTATATTTAATTATATAATTATGATAAAACCCTATAACTCTATAGACATATAGAACTGTATATCTAAGTCAATAAATTATTTATACTCATGATACATACATACCATATATCTCTCTATATGTGTATATATCAATGATATTTGTATGTACATATGTATGTCTATATGTACATGTATGGAGAGATAACAAGTAAGTTTCTGGGGCTAAAGAACAACTTAATTTTGGGGGTTATATAGACTGTACCTAGCATATTATAGGTAATTATTGTTTGCCTGATTCACTGAATAGGCATGTTTATAAACTGAAGTTTAAACCAATATAAAACTTTCTCCCTCCATTCTTCTCCCTTCTCTTTCTTTCCTCTCTCATTTCTTTCTCTCACTTCCTTTCCTTTTCTTTTCCTTCTGGCATAGGAATTCCCTACATAGGCATAATTTAACAACTCTTCTGCATACTAAATTATTAGCAATTTATCTGAGGAAACTAAAATATTTATGAATTTCCTAAGGTATTGTTAACTTGGAAAAAACATAGAACAATTAAATAGTCATAAAAATCACCCTTTAATTAAGGAAAGAGTTTCAGTGCTAGATTAGGCCTCCACACAGAGTTCTGAGGATTGATATTCTGGTTGCTCTGGACACTGACCCCTGTCAGTTTGACAACTCCCAGAAGTCATTAAAGTAGAAAGCTTAAATACCTTTCTAGGGGAACATGGGTGCTGAGAATGAGAGGGACAGTTGATTGACTTTACAATGGTAATGATGAAAAATGAGGAGTTCCAGACAGGAATAACTGTGAGGGGCAAATGGTTTACAATGGACACAAAAGGGAAAGACCCAGCCAAGGGCTAGGTCACCTGGGTAAAGAACTTTGGCCTAAGGAGAGAAACCATTGTGACAAGAGATATTCAACATTTGATAGGATTAGCCATCCCAATTTAAACTACTTTACGGTCTATTGTTAGTCTGAGACTAGTGAAGTTGGATTTTCCCTCAGGGAGGAACTCTCAAGTAACAAGGTCAAACCTGGGGCTTTGACCTTTAAGCTAAGTAAACTGGGGGTTATTAACTCTTACTGGGCTCCTGGTTTGGGGGCTTCTGGATTCCAACTTGACAGAATATATGTCAGTGGGAGGACTGAATTCAAATCTCCCTGATTTTGAGGTCAATTTTCTTTCTACTATATCATAATACTTCTTATTCATTTCACATAGTAGATATGTTGTCTATGTTTCTATTAAATGAAGTAATCCATCAATCTGTTGACATGGGATAAAAAGTCTCAGAGAAGTACCTTGTTTTGAATTTAAAGCATTAAGTCAATATATGTTTATTTAAAAATTAATTAAATGAACAAAATGGATCCAAAAAATGGGAAAGCATAGGATTCATTTGTCATTGAAGAATGTTTATTCTGCTTTTATTATAGGTCCTGTCTCTCTCTTTTGAGAAGGTAAGCTTAAGGCTACTTAGATTTTGTCTGACTATACTTGAATAATAACCCACTATGAATGAATACTTATCTGCCTTTTCTCATTGTTATTATAAGCCTGAAGGGCCCAATCTAAGCAAAGTACTTATTTCAATGGATAATTGTTGTGTGCAGATGCAAAGCATGGAATCCCTGCAAAGGTACAGGGAGAGCCTCACCCAGAATTCCAGGGGACCCCCCTGGAGAACTTTGGGTGAGGGGCAGTTGAGAAGGGTTGAAGACAGTTAATTTTGTGGGATTGGATGTGAGCAGATACTCTGCTTGTTTCTCCTGACTTGGGGTTTCTCCTGAGAAACCATTGTAGCTTAAGCCAGTAGTTTCTACTCATAGAGTTAGCCTATTTGTCATTACTATTCTTCATTAATATAATTATATAATTATTTAGTAATTAGAGAGTAAAATATTTATCAATAGCAAGAGAGCCAGTTTTAGTTAAGTGCTCCATCCCTCCAGTGAGGAGGGGGAAGGGTCATCAATTTAACAGTTTAGGGTCACCTTTCCTTTATTGAATATACCTTCATTAACTTCCCTAATTTTCCTTGTTAATTCCTAATATAAATTTTTACCTTCAAAGTTGTGCCTGATAATTATTTGGAAGATACTTACAATTCAGTCTGAACTTCTAGATTGAATCCTGTTGGCTGTCAGTTTAAGATCTCCTCTGTCCTCAACAGTTAGATAAATAATTTCTATATATCTCCTCTAACTGACCTGAGAGGAATATAAATTTAAGAAAAAAACATTATTGGGGTTTCAGCCATAACAGAAATTCACCAGAAGAATCTTATTCCTGTCTTCATTACCAACTGAAGCAGAAGCAGTTAGAGGGGGAGGGGTTTGAGAATCAGGAGTGTTTTACCCCCTCCTTTCCTCACTGTAACCTGTCAATCTAGGGCTCTTGACTTAAAGCTATATTTGGCCCTGAAAACATTTATCTGATTCTCCAAACTATCTGTTATTATCATCATAACAATAATACATAGGGTTGATTTAGAAACCCTAGAAACTTCAAATCTTTTTAAAAATGCTTTAGTTATATTTCCTAATAAGTTGAGTAAGGGGTAATTAGTGAACCTTTCCATAATTTTCTGCACCTGGCATTTGTGGGGGTAGAGAGGGTGTAGGAAAGTAAGGTTTGCTATTAAAGTTATAACTTTACTAGTGTTGTGTAATTTTTTTCTAACCACAGGTACACAAATAATATGCAAAATATCCAAGCCATAAAGAAAGAGGTTTATTGTTTTGGGGGCTGATACCACAACAAAGATAGACCCCTGGTTATGACCAGAGGACCCTGAGCACTGTGAGGGACCTTCTTTTATACCCCAAAGAATTAGACAACTTTTCTACCAGTACAAAAATAGTGCAAAATAGTCAAACCCCTCAAAGAATAGAGATGCCCAGAAGCAATATTCATTGGTTACATCAGCTAGGAAGCATCCTTATTGGGTAAAGGAAATCTTTTGACCATGACTTAAGAATCACTTGATGGAAAGGGGGTAAGTGATGATGCCTGGGCTAAGAGTGGGTGGTGATGAGTGGTACCAGGTTCTGAAGTAAAGGTCAGGCATCCTGACATAGAATGGATAGCAAGTTAGGGTGCCAGATATAGCAACATTGAAGGGTGGGGCTTGTACTAAGGTCTTGCAAAAGAAGTTATTTCCTTAATTAAAAACACTAATACTTATACCAGAATATTCACAAAAATCTGCTAAAATTATGACTATCTTAGAATTACAATTATGATTATCATAAGACTCCTGATAACATTAAAATATAATCTTCAAATAAGGGGCTGGGGGATTTTCCTCTCACATTAGTAAAATGGGCAATAAAACTTCCCCTCCTTCCTCTCTTTCAGAATTTCACTCATTATGCAATCAGAATTGTTCCCTCTACAAAAATAACATTACCTCTCCCATTCTGTTCTGTGACAGTTCAACAATATGTCCATCTGCTTTTTCATGGAACAGCTGAACTGAAAAGGACCAGAGCAACCTCCTTAAAAATAATCAATGGAATTCTAATTCCAATCAATTGCAATGAGAAAACATTTATTGAAAACTCATTATGTGCCCAGCACACTGTAAATAAGATGAATAATAGGGTAATAGAACACATAATTTTAATTTTCATAAAGTTTGCAATCCAAAGCAGTCAAGAAATATATTTATTGATCAATGACTCTATTTGAGACAAAATGGGATAGGTACTTTGGGAGAGGAAAAAAATTACATTATCAGAACCTGTATAGAGTATAACTAATAAATTAATAGGTCCTCTCAGTGACCAAAGATCAGGAAGTTCCTTCATATATATATATATATATATATATATATATATATATATATATATATATATAT
>NC_058134.1:262497004-262522839 GCF_016433145.1 Gracilinanus agilis | reverse complement strand
TTTGAGACAAAATGGGATAGGTACTTTGGGAGAGGAAAAAAATTACATTATCAGAACCTGTATAGAGTATAACTAATAAATTAATAGGTCCTCTCAGTGACCAAAGATCAGGAAGTTCCTTCATATATATATATATATATATATATATATATATGGTTTGAAAATGCATTATTCAGTCTCTCCCCTTGGACTTCAAGACATTTCAAATAGCTAATGAGGTTAGAATTGGAGACCTCAACTCCTCTCTCATTACTTCATCACAGAGAAGATGGGTCTTGGCCTAAATGAGGAAGATGCCAGAATACCTTTTCACCAGTCACTACTGTGAACTGTACTATTAAATAGGTCAAAGTTCAACATGGTTATCTGGTCCTTTTATCCATTCAAAGTCTTATCAAAAGACGAAAGGTTCCAGCCTAGCTTGATAGCTTGTGGAGTGGGGTGCTGGGAATATTTTAGCTTGGAAGCAGGCTGCTGTACCATTAGCTTCAGAGACAAAGGAGAAAATGACTTTATATAGAAATGTTACTAATAAATAATACAATTAATTATCAATTTTCTTCAAAGAAGTTCTGTGGGTTTTGTTTTTATTGTTGTTTTTGAGAGAGGGCATGAGTTCTGCTTTAGACAAGTTGAATTTTTGAAGTGTTTACAATAAGTAGTTGATAATATACTGGAGTTCAAGAAAGGTTGGATATAAATACTAAGGTTGGATATAAAATACTAAGGTTGGTTATAAAGATTTAAGAATCATTTGTATAGAGATAATATTTAAATCTGATGAACTTATGAGATTACTGTAAGGGTACATAAAGGGAAGTGCTGGGGGGTTACCAGCAGTCCAGTTCCCCTTGGGGCGGGACAATTGAGTGAAAATGGAGTGAGAAGAGCCAGAGACCAAGTAGGTTTGCAGTGGCTGATCTGAAGTGTCATCTGCTGATTTTAATTTTTATACACTCTTTTCTTTATGATCTCATACAGGTTTTTTTTCCCATACATTCAAAATCACATATTAACTTTTGAAACATCACAAGATTGACATTTACTAATTATCTTACTGTGGTTAAACAAAGAAGCAAGCTTGTCAAAAATTATTCATTATGGGCTGGCTTAGTTTGAACTTATTCTTTTCAGCCATGCGTAAGGTACAAGTACATCAGTTCCTAGCTAAACATAATAGTTAATTATATTTTAACTAATTATATTATGTATATAGTTATGTTATACTATTCATTCCCATCATCAATCAAGGAGATAGTTATGGTAGTTGATTACATCCAATAAGATACAATAATATCAGTCTGGTCCAATGTTTTGTTCCCATGGTGTTTGAGCATCTAGAAACAAATTATTTCATGAGAAATCAAGAAATGATTAACAGAATCAAAAGAATGAAAAAACAAAAGAAAATATGAAATACCTTATTGAAAAAACAACTGATCAAGAAAATAGATCTAGGAGAGGCAATCTGAGAATTAGTGGACTACCTAAAAGCCATGATGAAGAAAAAAACCTTGGATATCATATTATAAGAAATTATCAAAGATAACTGCCCAGAGATTCTCAAACAAGAAAATAAAACTGAAATGAAAAGAGTTCACAGATCACTGCTAGAAAGAAATCCTCAATTGACAACTTCCAGGAATGTAAGAGCTAAATTCAAGAGCCACCAAGCCAAGGGAAAAATACTTCAAGTAGCCACAAAGAAACCATTCAGATACCATGGAGCTACAATCAGGATCACACAGGACCAAGCAGCTTCTACATTAAAGTATTGTAAGAAATGAAATATTACATTCAGGAAGGTAAAAGATTTGGTTTTACAACCCAGAGTCACCTCAGGTAAATCTTGATACCAGACAAAGCCAAAGTACAAACTGATCTGATTAAAAGAGTTAAGGAAGGAAGTTACATTTTGCTAAAAGGTAATATAAATGATGAAGTAATATCATTACTAAACATTTATGCACAAAATGGTATATAGCATCTAGATTTCTAAAGGAAAAATTGAAGGAGCTGTTAAACCCCAGGTGATTTTAACTAACACAGAGCTTACGGAGAAAATAGATAGTAAGACCATATTAATGGGAGATCTCAAACTTCCCCTTTCAGAACTAGATAAATCAAAACAAAAATTAAATGAAATAAGTAAGGGAAATAAATGAAATGCTAGAAAATTTAGAGTTAATAGATATCTGGAGAAAACGGAACAGGTATAAAAAGGAATATACCTTCTTCTGAGCAGTACATGATACATATACAAAGATCAACCATGTACTAGGGCATAGAAATATTGCAAACAAATGCAGAAAAGCAGAACCAGGCGAAAACTGTACACAGTAACAACAATATTGTATGATTATCAACTCTGAAATTCTCAGCAATAAAGTGCTCTAAGACAACTCTTAAGGGCTTATGACAAAGAATTCTATCTACTGCCAGAGTAAAAAAAACTGATGGAATCTGAATGAAGATTTATTTATGTGTTCATGTGTGTGTGTTTTGAGGTTTTGCTTTAATAGAAGTTGTAATAAGTAAATATAGCTAATGATATGGAGCTGGTGGTAAACGTGGGTCACCAGGGGCCTGGGAGCCTGTAACTACAGTAGCAGGAGATTTGGAGCTGTCAGTGATGTGTAGCCTGAGCTGTGGTGCCCAGTCAATCTCCACTGCTAGTTGTAGGCTCCTTTAAGGTGATGAGTGAGGGGCCCCTCCCTGCTGGAGTAACTGCCTTCCTATTGGGTGAAAGCAGAACTCAATAGGAAGTGGAGCTCAAACTTCCTGGATACAATGGAGGCTTAGTCCACTACTTTCCTTAAACTCAACTAATTGATTTTCTCTCCTCTCCTCTTTAGCCTAGGTGATGATATAATAATTACAGGAACTCTCTGATTCAGGCTAAAGGATTTATTATAACAGGAAGAGGAAAACTGAGGAAAGAGGGTTTAGGGTCTTGAGAAGCTGTTGCTAGAGTGACTAGCAAGTGTTGGCAATGGACCTAGAAAGTAAGGTCAGGCTGAGGGAACCAGCCCTCAGCCAGAGATAATTTAACACTGCCCTGATGTTATATGATCCACCAGCTAAAAAGATATAGTTGTTAAGTCTAGGCTACTCTAAGCTAAAATCCTGCCCACATTCCACACTCAAACCTCCCTCCAACCTCCTGGGGTCCCCAAGGGAAAGTCAGAGGTAGCTGGGTGTCTGAGTGAGGTCAAGGAAATCAGAACACAAAGGTTGAGTTTGCAGGGGTTTATATAGTCCCAGTCCAACTATCAGTTCCTGGGACTGACACCTGCCAGGCCAGAGATCCGTTCAGTTAACTGACAGGATTGCCTAGGATAATATTGCAAATGCAAGAAATCTTGCATAAATCCTGCTTTACAAAGTATTCTTTCATAACTTGACCAATATAGAAATATGTTTTACAGGATTATGCATGTATATCCCAGATCAAATTTCTTACCATCTCAGGAAGAGGGGAAGAAAGGGAGGGAGAGAAATGATATGGGTTATATAATTTTGGAAAACATTTAAAAATTATTATTTTGTGCAATTGAGAAACTAAAATGTTAAAAAATGTAAGATTCTCTATGGCAAGGATTCTCTTCCTTCTTCTTGAATCTGAATTCTCAGTACTTAGCACAGTGTCTGGTTCATGCTAAATCTTAAAAAAATATTCTTTTTCTGAAAAAAAAACCCACAAAATAACAAAGAGTGCATACCTTTTGAGTCAGCAATACCATAATACCATTACTAAGTCTGTAACCCAAATAATTTATTTTTAAAGTTAAGGTCCTAAATGTATAAGAATATTTATAGTGACTTCTTTTGTGATGGTAAAGAATTATAAATTGAGGAAATGCCAATCAGTTGGAGAATAGCTGAAGAAGTTATGGAATATGATTGTGATGAATTGCTGTCATTTCCCTGGGAAATGATAGAGTATTGGTGTCAGGAAAAAAAAAACTTCTAAAATGATAGCAAGATCTATATGAACCAATGCAAAATGAAGTAATGATGATCAAATTGTGGAAAATCTAGATTTTTTGATCAATATAAATATCTCAGAAAATTTAAAAATAAACTCATGTTGCTGGGGGTAATGATGGAAAATAGGTACCATAATAAGCTGTCATTGGAATTATGAACTTGTGCAGTCATTCTGGAAAACAATATTCAAATGTGCTGAAAAGTCTATAAAAGCTAGTGTATATATTCTGTGCATACCCTTTGACCCAGCAATACCACAACTATATTTACCCTTCCAAAAGCAGAAATAATGAACTCTGAGTACAAATTCAAGTATAATTTATTCCTTTTATTTTTTTATTGCTTTTTTGTGATATGACTACTATTATTAGGAAAGGAGAGAATGGGTGTAAACAGGTAAGAGAGGGATTTTGCACAGAGATCAGGGTGCTGGATCTGACCGCATGCCCTAGAACTACAGAGCTTGTTTTAGAATCTGAGGAAATATATAAAGGAGAACATACAGAACTGCCAAGGTTCTTTTGGACTTCCTGTTGGGGGAATAGCCTGAAGCTGGCAACTACCTCTTGCTTGGGATCTCTACAAGCCTAGGAGAGGGTTTGTTTCCCATCCCCTTGAAACCAAAGCTACAGATCCTACTGTCCTATTTGGATGCATCCTACATACTTGCGATCCACTTGTGTTCCAGTGTCCTGAGAGTGTTCACAGCTGCTGAAAAGATCTGTGTCTGGCCAGCCAGTAAACTGTCTGTGGGAAAAGTCTGAAGCCATCTTGGACCTAACCCAAAGAGAGTTGATTCCTGAAATAAAGGGGTCAGCCTAACTATTCTGAAAGACTATAAATTCTAACCAAACATTATCTGGGAGGATTAGTAGTGTCAGCTAGTTAGCCAGAAATTTCTAGACAGCCAGAGTAGTAGTAGGCAGTCAGAAGACCTGAAGACAACACTTTGCAGGGTTCTTAGAAAAGGGGGAGGTTTAGTTAGAAACCCTTAGATCAAGGTATACTATTCCCTAATTCTTCCTTCCAGTTTACCTTGGTTTAAAATAAACCCTGAAGTATTTTGTATCTGTCTGTGAATCTGAGCACACTGCCAGTGAGGTGTTGGTGGGCCTTACCACTGAGGCTTAACAATATAACCTTGGTATCTTACCTCTACAAAACCAACCACAAAGATAATACACATATTTCACTATCATGGAAACATATTTTATATGATTTCACAGGTAAAATTGATATAATTTTGCTGTCTTTCGCAGTTAGTAAGGGAGAAGTGTCTGGGAGGGATATAATTGAGGAAGACAAATTTTTAAAGAGAATATTAAAAAATTAGTTAACTAAAAAAAGAAATACATAATGAGAGAAGTATGCAAGAATGGACATGTATAGCACTTGAACTATATTGCTCACCTCAAAATGTAATAAGACTTTGAAGAAGGCATGGAAAACTGAATGAAGTCAATGGAAGATCATAGAAAAAATATTGGCAAGAACAAAACAATATGAAGAGGCATGGATGATCTGTGACATTTACCAATGTGGAAAGCATAAACATTTAAAAGGCTTAAGGGCCAGTGTTCTATTGACATATTGAAGTAAAGCCTAGAAAGATAGCTATCATAGGATGATAATTAAATAACTTAATTTTCAACCTAACCCTAAGTCCTCAAGGGAAAACAAATACAACATACCCCACTAAGTCTACAGAAACTTGTGGCAAAACTTAACTGATGACAGCTCTAAATTTGCACATGATTTTTAATTTAATTTAATAATTTCTTTTAAATGACTTCCAAAATTGGGTCAGAAATTTCAAGGTGTAGGTGCTTCTTAAGTGTTTCTTTTAGATTTTTAAAACAAACAAACAAAAATTCTAGTAGAGATCAGTTATAGGTTTTCCCTCAGCAATTCTGTTACTGGTTATTTTTTTTTTAGTTTACTTAATATTATTTATATAGAAAAATCAATTAGACTACAGAAGTGAAAATTAAATCATAATGACATAGGCTATTGTTATAAACTGAAGAATCCTAGAGAAATTCAGAATAAGGCTCTCAAATATTTAATAATTGAGGGTTGCAACCACTTAGGAATTTTGAAATAAGAAAATATTATTCAAGGTATCATAAGCATTGAATATGAAATACTGGAAAACTACATCCTAATGAAATGGTAATGGATAACCAAAGTCATAAGAAAAATTGTATCCCAAATTCAGTTTCTTCAGTCCTAATGGTTCTATTATCCAAGTCATGAAAAAAGATGTTACACTATTAATCAATGCAATGTGATGTAATTGGAAAAGAAAGGGGTGAATAGAGGGAAGAAAAATAAATGGAGAAGAATCATCTATTCCAACAGTCTTTCTAAAGTTTCCAAGGTATATGTGAACAAATATGTGTATGTGTGAAGAAATCAATTTTTTTTTAGATTTCAGTTTTTTAAAAAAATTAAATATTTTGTTTCTCCCAATTATATGTAAAAACAACTATAAAATTCAATTTTAAAAGTTTCAAGTTCCAAATTCTCTCCCTCCTTTCCACCCTGTCTTCCTAAATCCCTCCCACCCCTCTCCCTTCTCTGAGACTGTACGCGATCTGATACATATTTTACATATGCAATCATGTAAACATTTTTCCATATTAGTCATTTTGTGAATGAGATCTCAAACAGAAACAAAGAAATAGAAATAGAAAGAAAATGAAATACAATTATGTTTCAATCTGCATTCAGATTCCACTAGATCTTTCTCCGAGGGAAGATGATATTTTTCACCATGAGTATCTGTGGTTGTATTGGATCACGGCATTGCTGAGAATAACTAGGTTGTTCATGGTTTATTTAAAAAAATCATTTCTGTCTCTATGTATAATGTTCTGATTCTACTCTCTTCACTTTTCATCAGTTCATATATGTTTCCAGATTTTTCTGAAATAATCCTGCTTGTCATTTCTTATGTGATAATAATAATCCATAATGATTATATACTACAACTTGTTCAAACATTCCCCAACTGATGGACAACCATTAAATTTCCAATTCTTTGCTACCATAGAAGTTGCAATAAATACTTTTGTACCTATAGGCCCCTTTCCTTTTTTTTTCATTTCTTTGAAATGCAGGCCCAGTAATGGCATTGAGGGGTCAAAGAGTATCAACAGATTTAAAATCCTTTAAGCATAGTTCTAATTTTTTTTCTAGAAAGGTTGAATCAAACTGCAAATCCACTAACAGTGTATTAGTGTCCCAGTTTTCCTACATTCTCTCCCAAGATTTATCATTTCCTTTTCTGTCATATTAGCCAACCTATGAAGTAAGATCTTATAGTTGTTTTAATTTACATTTCTTTTATCAAGAGTGATTTAAAGCATTTTTTCATTTATCTTTAGATGGCTTTGCTTTCTTCATTTGAAAACTGCCTTTTCAAATCCTTTGACCATTACAAACATTTTAAAAATACTTTATCCAACCAATATTGCCTTATGGTTTTATATTCCATGAGTTTTAAGTGATTATACAGTTCAATCCCAATTAGTGCATGTAATCAGTGTTGGATAGTAGTTGTATTATTTGAATTCATATTGCATATTTCCATTGAGTTGGAACTAATTACCATATTTTACATAATTAAAACTTTGAATAGTACAAATTTGAATGAACTCAATTACTTCACAGAATTCATTATTCACTCTAATTGGGACTTAGCAGTAAGATTTCCTATAGAAAATCCATTCATGGTAAGCATACCTAATGAGAAACTCATTGAAGCTATTCATCAATGATTCCCCTTTATTTGACCCCACTCACATCCTGTTTGAAATCCACAGTACCTGTTTATATAAAGGTTACAGTCTCTTTAGATAATAACTTTCTCGAGGTTGGAAGTACCATTTGAACCACTGCTACCTCCTTTTATTGACCCACAAAAATCAAGAACCCTAATGGATTGCTACTCTCCCCACATTTTAATGGTGAACAAAACTTTTTTTTTATTAGTTCTTAGGATTGCAGTAAAAATAACTAATGTTAATGAGAAGTAAAATAGTCACTCCTCAGTGATCATCAAATCTAATTCTAGTCATTCTTTTACTAATAATATTAATAGGAAAAGTGAAATACGCGAACTCATTAAGCATATTGAAAACTCAGCAATACTCCTGAAATAGATGAATATTGTAATGTGCTAATTTATCAAGACTCTCATTCTGATAAGTTTAATTAAGCATTCTTTCATTTAAAATACACACAATTTAGATTACTATTATTTTTCCTGAAGCAAAATGCAAATGAACTTTATAGCCAGCAAGATCAACTAAATTATTTTAGCAAGTGTTCCTGATTCCTACACCTAATAGATGTCTCAACTGGATGTAGTCATTGGATTTAAAGATTTTTGTCTTTTGTTATTACAGCACACAAAATATCACAAATCTCACCAGCTAGAATTGAAAGAAAAATTGGAGATCATCTAATGCAATAATCAAAGCTGTGCATGAACACCCCTTAACCCTTATTTTTAAGATTCTTCATGAGTAAGTATCGAATATTTCCATGGAACAGTAAACAGCTTTTTAAACTTACAAAATTTTTGGTTATCAATTATGTGATAGGCAGAGTTACTTCCAAGACTATGTTTTTAGGCATGTGAAACTATTTTACATTTCATATATGCAAAAGATGCATATAATTTACATACACTTATACATATATACATACATGTAGATGAATGTATACATACATAAGTGTGTATACAGTGTGTATATGGTGTACATATGTGTATGATGTTATAAAAATAAATATATAGTGACTCTTATGAATACTGCTAGGCTCCTAGGGGATATTGGTTTGGGAAGCTGTGCCTTGTATTCCTCTAAGTATCTGGTGACTGAGGACACCAACTCAGACACCCTTGCTAGATGATATAAGGCCCTATTTCTATATAACAGTGCCCAGGCAGGACCCTTGATAGTCCGATGGATGGGTATCCCTTTCAGGTCCCACCGGGGGTGATTGATTATTAATATTGGGCTCTAATTAGCCTTGGATCATGTTTCATCTGACTGTGTTGCTCCCTCCCCAAGGGTCATGATATAATGACCACTCAGGAAGGTACTTAATAAATCTTTATTTATTGGCATTAAATAGGGAAAGGAATAATCAGGAATGGATTGGGGATAGGAGACCCCGTCACTAATAGCTATGATAAATCATCCCTCAGGACTGTAGGCTGTTGTTTCAGTAAGGCTGGATGTAGTGGTTTCACAGTCCTGTGCTTCAGCTTAGCCACTGCCAAACCAGGGAGGACAAACTGCTCAGTTGGTACAGATATTGCGATTTCTCTCAGCTTCCCTGTTCTCAGTTTGTGATGTCAGCCTGCACAGCCTTTAGGAAGTAACCACGCTTCGCTTCCCTCTGCTTCTTCACCTTCCCTCCTCCTGCTTACCACCTGGGCCCAGATACCTAAATATCTAATGATGATTCAAATGCCTAAAGATCTAGGGAGATTCAGAGAGGAATCGATGACCCACAGTCAGAGACCCACAGATCACTGCCTTCAGATCCAAGATCCAAGATCAATGGTCAAGCTCAAAGACCAAAGACCTTCAAAGACCAAAGACCCCTCCCAGATGACTGTTAGGATATTTATATCCTAGGGCCAACTGCCTTTGCTCCTGTCCTCACTGCATCCGGGAACATTCCAATTTCTTCCAACTGTCTCCCTTATCAATCAAGGTGAGACTCAGAGTTTGAATATAACAATGAATATATGTATACTTAAAACTATATACCAATGGACCTGTGAACTCATCAATATGGATATTCCCTTGAAGAATTCATATTTTAAAAATGTATCCTTCCTCCTTTGTAATTTCTTTTTTAAATATTTTATTTATTTTCTTAAATATGTCCCATCTACAAGGAAAATTTCCATAATCATTTTTACAAATTAGATTTCCAAATTCTGTCCTTCTCACCTCATGGAAGCCCTTCTTGAGGAGATAAGCAATTATATAAATATGAAGTAATTGAAAATAGTTTTCCACCTTAGCCAAAAAGACAAAAAAACAAAACAAGAAAAGTAAAAAAAAAATACACTTCAATCTGTATTCAGTTTATTGATCCTTTCTCTGGAGGGGGATAACACTTTTCATCACAAGTCCTTTAGCATTGTCTTAGATCATTGTCTCAACTAGAACAGCTAAATCTTTCCAGTTGAGAATCCTAAGTGCTGATACTGCATACAGTATTCTCATTCTATTCACTTCACTTATTGTGTTGTAGCCAGAAAGCAGAGATTCATAACTGACAGCATCATGCTCTGCTTAGCTGGGTGGTTATCTGGAACTCATAGTTCCAGGGACACCACTCCTCCCTAGACAGAGCAGCCTTGAACATTAAGAATTATATCCTATTGCACCTAGAAACATCTATACTCCGACTGTATAGCTATTATCAGACCCTAAGACACTGGTGCCTATATCCCAGCCCTTGAAACGTATATATTCCCCTCTGTAGACACACCACTTGGGGAATTCTCTTACAGAACTCCCCCCAGTGCACTGGCAATAAAGCTTTCTCCTGCTTTGATTGCATAGTCTCGTGTGTTCCTCTGGTGGCCACCCATACGGATCCTAAGAATTGCATCAGTTCACATAAGTTTTCCCAGGTTTTTCTAAAAGTGTCCTATTTGTCATTTCTTATAGTACAATTATTTGTCACGATTTGTTCGCCCACTACCTAACTGATGAGCAATCATCTTGATTTCCAATTATTTTTGCTACCACAGAAAAAGCTTCTATTAATACTTGTTTACAAATACATTATTTTCCTTTATGATCATTTTAGGATATAGCTCTAGTAACATTGGTGAGTTAAAGAGTACACATAGTTTTATCACTTGTTGAACATAGTTCCAAATTATTTTCCAGAATGACTAGACTAGTTCGCAATCCCATTAACAATGAAAGAATGCCCCAATTTTTCCACATTCCCTAAACATTTATCATTTTCTCTTTCTGCTGTTAACCAATGTAATAGGTATGAGGCAATATCTCAGAATTTTTTAATTTGCCTTTTTCTAATGAGTGTAATTTAGCTAATTTTCATGTGACTATTGATAGCTTTAATTTCTTCTTCGGAAATATTCCTTTTTACACCTGTTGACCATTTACCCACTGGAAAATAGAATTTATCTTTGTAAATTTGTCTTAGTTAACTACATATTTAAGAAATCAGGCTTTTATCCGAGCTACTCACTTTAATCTTACCCTTCCCCAGTTTCCAGTTTTCCTCCTAATTTTGACTACATTACTTTTATTTATGCAAAATCATTTAAATTTCATGTATTCAAATTATCTATTTTATTTCCTGTAATCTTCTATCTCTCATTTGATCATAAATTCCTTAGCAATCAACTTGATATGGATTTTTTCCAATATATTTATGTACTTATGGTAATACCATTTATGACTAAATTATTTATCTATTTTGACTATTTTGATATACAGTGTGAGATATTGATCTATGCCTTCATTTTGTTTCCCAGTTTTCCCAGCAAGATTGGTCAAATGACTTCTTACCCCCAAAGCTGGGATCTTTTCTTTTTCTCTCAAAGACTAGACTACTATGGTCATTTGCTATTGCTTATTGTGTACCTAATCTATTGCACTGATCCACCACTCTATTTCTTAGTCAATATCAGATTGTTTTGAGTATTCTTGCTTTGTAAAATAGTTTGAAATGTGAAACATCTTGGCTGTCTTGATTCATATTCTTTTATCGATTTCCTTGATATTCTTGATCTTTTGTTTTTTCAGATTAAAGTTGTTATAGTTTATAGCTCTGTAAAATAATTATTTTGTAGATTGAACATTATTGTGCTTAACACAAAAATTAACTTGGGTAGAATTGTCATTTATGGTATATTAGCTGGGCCTACACATGAACAATTAATATTTTCCCAATGGTTTAGATCTGTCTTTATTTGTTTGAAAATCGTTTTGTAATTTTATCCTAATCCTTGGGTTTTTCTTGGAAGGTTTTATATTGTTTTATTATTTATTATTTTATATTTTATTCCAAATGCTTATATTGTCTATAGTTATTTTAAATAGACTTTTTCTTTTTATGGCTGCTGAGTTTTATTGATAGTATATAGAATTGCTATGAATTTATATGGATGTATTCTAAATCCTTCTATTTTGTAGAAGTTAATTGTTTTAAAGTTGTTATGAGTTAAAAACAATTAACTTCTACAAAGTTTGCCCAGTGGCCCCCTGAAATGTTCTATCTGACTGAGCCACATTATTCCTAATCTGACAAATACAATGAGTAGGATACAATACAATGAAACTTCGAAAGAGTTGCCTTAGAAACAGACCAACAGATGAGCATTTCCTTTCCTTTGGCCTCCTCTTTTAAAAGTTTGCCCATCACTGTAGTGAATTCTCTAAAATTCAATAAGAATTGAATCAAATCATTTTTTGAGTGATAATTTTGTTACCTTATTGCATTTTTATCCTTTAATATCTTTTTGCTAATAGTATCTCTAGTACAATATTGAATGGGAGCAGACGATGAGCATCTTTTGTTTCATCTTGATTCTATTGAGAAAGCTTAAGGTTTATCTTCATTATAAATAATGCTTAGCCTTTATTTTAGATATGTACTACTTATTATTTTAGGAAAGGTTCCATTGATTCTTATTATTTTTGTGTTTTCTAAAATAAGAATTAATGTTTTATTCTAAGAATCCTTTTCTACATTTATTGATATAATCATATGAATTTTATTGTTTTTCTTATTGATATGGCATTTTATTGACTTTCTTAATATTGAATCAGCCTGGCATTCCTGGAACAAATTCAAGTAGGTCAGAGTGAATGACTTCTGTAATGTATTGGTAGTGATTTTTTGCTAGTATCTACTTTTTTTCATCTATCTTCTTTAGGGAAATTGATCTATAGTTTTCTATCTTTGTCTTTGCTCTCCCTGGTTTATGTATCAAAACCATATTTGTCATAATATAATTTGGTAGGTCTCCTTTCCCTATTTTTTCAAATAGTTTTCTATAACTATTGCCATTAATTGTTTCTTAAATTTTTGACACAAATCTTTTCAAAATCCATCTAGTCTTGGGAATTTTTTCTTCAGGAGGTCATTGATAGCTTATTCAAGTACTGCCCTACCCCACCCCCTTAAGATAGACATTTTAATGTTCCGTTTCTTCTTTTATTAATCTGGGTAGATTATATTTTTGTAAATATTCATCTACTTCATTTAGATCACAAATTTTACTGGCATATAATTAATTAAGATAACTTCTAATTATTTCTTTAATTTCACCTTCATTAGTGGTACATTCACCCTTTTCATTTTTGGTAATAGTAATTTGGCTTTCATCTTTCTTATAACAAATTAAGCAGTGGTTTGCCTCCTTTATTTTATTTTAAAAATAAATTTATCTTCTAGTTTTATTTATTAGTTAATTTTTCTTTCTATTTTATTAATCTATTTTAATTTCCCAGATTTCTCTTTTGGTGTATCCTGTATAATTCTTATCCATGCCCTGTGATAAATTCTAATTGGACTCTTTCCTATATAACACTAAAAGACTACCATTGTAGTGTTATAGCCAAAAAAGCTTATAGAAATATTGTAGCTTATAGCTTATAAGAATATTATAGCCAAAAAGCTAAACTTGGCAATTAAGCAAGGGGTTTTTGGATAACGTCATGCCCGGCTCAAGCAGGGCAGTTATCTCTGACTCACAGTCCCAGGGACAACTCCTGGCTGAAAGCCCCAGGGCCCCTAGATGAAACATCCTTGAAGATTCCTAGACAGAACAGCCTTGAAGATTAAGAATCATGTCCTGTGGCACCTGAAAGCATCCCCTACTCCCTCTGTCTAGCTATTAGCTCACCCTAAGACAAAGGCACCTATATCCCAGAAACATATATATATATATATATTCCTTATTCTGAATGCCCCCTCTGGACTCTCTTTGCTGAGTTTCCCCAGTGCGTACTGGCAATAAAGCTTTCTCCTGCTTTGATTGCATTGTCTCGTGTGTTCCTCTGGAGGCCACCCATTTTGAACCCTAACAGTAGCACTCACAATAATTGTTTATCATTTGTTCTTGCTATAGGACTTTTCCATCTCCCTTGTTTACCTATTTATTTCCATTATTGTATATCTTACAATACTTCTTCTCTGTAAGTCATGGTTATTCATCTGGCTACTTTCTATTTAAACTCACAATAATTTTGTCCAATGTCATTTGAGTAACCGACACTTTAAAATCTTCAACACTATGATATTCAAAGATAGATTTTTATAGCTACATAGACGAATTTATGTATAGAACTGAAAACAGCTACAACTTTAAAGATATGATACAGATAATATATACATACAAATTTCTATCATTTATTAATATAAACATGTATGTATGCATAAAAACATACATATATGCATATACAAATTGATATACCATAAAAATGCTTCTAGGAGAAAAAAATGAAGAATCTTTGGAATCCACAGAAATAGTGATCAAACAAAACACCATTAAAACATAGTGAAAGAAATCATTAAATCACCCAATGTATTAGAACCAAGGTGTAAAGTGAAAATAAGAAAGAAAAGAAAACACTGATTGCTTCCCAAAAGAAACATCAAATTTGGGGGCAGCTGGGTAGCTCAGTGGATTGAGAGCCAGGCCTAGAGATGGGGAGGTCCTAGGTTCAAATCCAGCCTCAGACACTTCCCAGCTGTGTGACCCTGGGCAAGTCACTTGACCTCCATCACCTACCCTTACCACTCTTCCACCTATAAGTCAATACACAGAAGTTAAGGGTTTAAAATTAAAAAAAAAAGAAAGAAACATCAAATTGCAAAGAGCTAAGACTTTCACAGTTATAATCCAGACCTTCTTTGTTGAAGGGAAAACAAAAAAAAAATACTCCAAGCAGCCTTGAAGTATTATTAAAGTAGAAAGAACCTTCAGTCAGGATCATATAGGACTATACTGCAACTGTCATAAAATTGATACTTTTTTGGACTATTATATTCTGTAAAAATAAGTGATAAAGACTTGCTCCCAAAAACATGCATCTTATTAACCAAATGATAAAATTCTACAGGGAGAAAATAGACCTTTGATAGAATAGAGTATTTTCAAGTATTCCCCTAAAGATAAGAACTGAATAAAGAGTTAAAATGCAAAGACTGGAGTCAAGAATAGCCAAAGAAAGTAAATATATTTGAGCAATTATAATAAATATATCTTATATTTAAGTACTTACATTGTTATAGGAGAAGAAAAGGCAAGTGTCCTTTCATATCCTTTAGGTGTTACAGGGGCAATTACATATGATGCAGTGTTTTGACATTAAATCATTTTACTTTGTTGGGTTTTAAGAGACAAATAAAATGGGACTCCAAACATCAGATGGGAGGCCCCACTTTGCTTTTCTGCTAACTCATTTATTATTTAATCTTATATTAATAGTGGTATGAGATGAGATAGAATTGGACCTGCAATTTCATTGGATTAGGAATTCAAAATGAGGAATGTCTTTTAATGATGGGAAATCAATATTTTCTCTGCAGCATAGTTGCATAGAATGTTACTCAGAGACCTTAAAGGTTAAATGTTTCACCCAGGGTCACAAAGACAGTATGTTTTTGAAATTAGACATAAACCCAGGTATTCCTAAATTGAAGTCTTGTTCTCTATCCACTGCACCATTATTGCCTCATAAGTAAAACAGGAGAGAGAGAGAGAGAGAGAGAGAGAGAGAGAATAAATATAACACACACATATATACACATATACAATACATGTAGTCTTAAAACTGTGTGATCCATTGACTCCTTTTCTATCACTCAAATTCAATTTTTGAAGAAAAAGGACATTAGCCAGAATTTAGTTGACACTTTATTTTCCTAAGTTCATAAGTCATCAAAATTTCATCACTCAGTGGTTCCAACTTACTATTATTCTAATTTTTATCAATTAAGGGACCTCTTTGAAATCACATTGTGATATAGATTTGAGACATTTGAACCAAATTTAAAACTGATATATATGTATTATATGTAATATATAAACAGACTTTATTAATTTAATTTATTATTTAATATACATTATATCCATATAAAGACACACACACACACACACACTGATTTCACTATTTATGTGTATTTTTTTTTCCTACCTAACTTTTTTCATTACCTTTCTTCCTCAAAACGGGGTTGTTTTGGAAATTCAGAACCTCAGACTTGAAGACTCTAAATCCTCCTCAAAGCTGTCCACCTCTATCTTACCTTTTTACTCCACTCTCATCTGTGGATCTAAAAAAAGATTGCATATGCTTCAGATACACCCCCAAATATTTCTCATTTGAACACACTTCTGAAAGGAATTTGGGCTATTTAATTAAAATGCTCATTGTCTTTTACCATTAGTCACAAAGTATTTTTCAAAATATTTCTTTCCATTTGCAATAACCGCTGAGATCTGCAATTTACCAAACCCAAATTAACATTTTTACACTTCAGAATGAATATCTGTTAAATCAGAAAAACTCTACATTCTCTAGACCGAATGAGTAATACCTTAAAAAATTTCAAATCACAGCATTCAAATCTAAAAAAGCAATCTATTAATATAAAAATGCATCTGATTCCTGATATCATTAAAACAATCAACAGCTCTGTACATGCTTTGATTCGCATTTGCCATGCCAAAGACTAAAGGGAAAAAAAACAAATTAATTAATTAATTAAATCATGAATCCTGGGTCTTTCCGGAGATTCAGATATGCAGATCACAGGTTCTTTGTCTTTTCTGTTGGGGAATCAGCAGTTAGTACAATTTGAAACCATAGCGACTAATATTTAAACTACAAGCATTTAAAGTTGTTATAGAGAAACCGCTACCTAGAAATACATTAGAAATATAATATAGAGAAAACCTGGGACTTAAATCCTTGAGCTTCTATAAGCTTTTTAAAATCTTTATCTCCCAAACCTTGTTATAGCATTTCATACATCAAGAACTTTTCTCCATTTTCATTGGTCCAAAGCAGTTGCCCAGATTTGGATTAAACCTAATTTAAGAATCTTCATGTGGGTGTTTTAATTGAACCTTGGCTAACAAAACACTTCCAGATCAACTTCCATTCAAAGCTGCCAGCCTTTTAAACTGATTCTTTCTCACTGCTATTTGCATCTCCCATCCCTTCTTCAGTTCCCTAAGAAAAAAGGTGGGGAGAGGCATATATCTACCTTGTTTTACTAAAACACGCACATATCCATGCTTACCACAAAAATGACAACTCAAACGCAAACAGAAAACATTGTCCCTAGCAGGAACCCTTTAAGGTCAAAGAGCCTGCCAGTGGCCCCATATGCTCCACAAGGAGCCCAAGGGTGGCGCGGCACCTACTCCACCTGCTAAGGGGTCCATAATCTAAAGACACCTACCAGGCAGCCTTCCCCACAGCCGAAGCCACCAGAATGGACCACAAATGTGTCCATGAGTCTTTAACAGACCTTCCATTAAAGAGTCAACAAGAACACCAGCCGAACAGGCTTTTGAGTTCAGAATTCGAGAGCTCACTCACGTAAGCTGACCAGAGGGATTGAATCTAGAGTGGAACATAAGGGCCCCCCACCTCCACCCCACAACACCCCCATCACAGGCCATGCCTCCAAGGGTCAGTCGCCTCAGTAGGCAGCTTGATTGGAGACCTTGAAATCTCTGTGTAACCTCCAATATGTCAACCTGAAAAAACAAACAAACAAACAAAAAAAAAAAACTACTGAACTCCCAAAGTAGTTCTTTAAGTTCTCAACAGACTTTAGTGGAAGTAGGAAGATTTATCTTGGAAAATGCATAGAACTTCAGCCCTGGAACTTTTACTGAACTAGGAATGCAGTGATTGTTGGAGAAGGGAGTGGGCTTATGCTCCATCACTTCATTCACTTGGGATCTGCACCAGCCAGAGTCTAAAATAGCTAGAAGAATAATAGCCAAAAGCTAAAATCCCTAGGGGTAGCCTAGTTAAAAAAGGAGAAACTAAGAAAAGGAAAAGGATACTGAAGACTTAATTATAATTGCTAATCCCATCTAAAGTGATCTAAGGGTACTTGAGGATTTACAGTTCAGACTGGGACAAGGGTAGGTAAGGGGGTTTGAAGACAGGTAATCTGGAATAAAGATCAGTTTGGGGTTTCATAAAACCAGGTTGTTACTTTGAAGAGCTTGCATGCTGTTGGCTGTTTTTCCTTCCCTTGGAAAGATAAGGAAAATAACAGTTTGAATGTTGAAGGTAATTTTGCACTGCATCAGATGAGGTTAACTCCAGATTTTCTTGTCTTCTATGCACTAATACATATCTCCATTAAAACTAAGAATGTGTAATTCTTCATATTACTTAGAATATTGAAATGTCAAACAGGAAGAATCTGGGAGCACTAGCTCATGAGGAATTGACAACAACGATAGGAGACTGAAACATTTATCTTAGCTTTGGCATTGCCAACAGCCAAGATAATGGGCATGTCAAAAGGACACACACACTCTAGAAGAGGTGTTTTTGTCTTTGTTTTTAATGGGATGCTTTTTTGTGAGAATTAAATATATATTCAAATGGTGAGAAGAGGCATATGATACTCTAAGAATGTGACAGAAAAATGAAGAGAACCAGAGGAATTAGAAGGTAATATACTGGCAATCTTCTATCTAAATAAGTATTTATTATGAAACGTCTATTTTTTGAAGTATGAAAAGATACTATACAATATTTGAGTTGCACTGAATTTAGTTTGAAGCCTGTTAAAAGACATCAGATTAGCTGAATGGGAATAGATTTAGGAGAAGCGAATATGATAGAAAATGGATATACCTGAATGAAGTTTCAGGGGGGTTTTCCAAAAATAAAATATTTATTTAGCATTTATCATGTGCCTAACCCTGTGCTTTACAAAATTGTTCAATTTGATCCTCAAAACCACCATAGGAGGGAAGTGCTATTATTCACCCTTTTTACAGTTGATGAAACTGAGCAATTCAGAGGTTAAATGACTTATCCAGGGTCACACAGCTAGAATGAATCCGAGGTCAGATATGAACTCAGGTCTTTTGGCATTCAGATCCAGAACTCTATCTACTATGCCACTTAGCTGCCCACATGATTGTGATTCTATAAAATTCACAATCAGTACCCCAGGAAGAGTTTTGAGTTCAGTTACAGAAAGGGAGTGGAAATCTTTAGTCTTGCCTTGTTATCTAGTGGGCATTGACTGTCAATTACCTTCTTCATATATCATTTTTCATCTGTAAAATGATATGTGACCTCCTAGTTTCCTTCCAGCAATGTATCTACTTTTCTTCCTGTAATCATTCACTAAAGAAACATCAAAGGTGATAATTAATGTAATCTTATGTTAAAAGAATATGTGATTTCATTGATAGGGATATGGCTTCTAATGATTCAGATTATAGGCTATTTGTAACTTATTTAAAAACAGAATTGAAAATATTCTCTTAACCATATGAAAACTATAGATGTCAATTATTAAAAATCAAAGAAGCATATTATCATATATGGAAATTTATCTGAAATTCATTTGATTATTAACTTCATTTTACATCTCTTTTTCAGATACCATTTTCAGTTATTTCTGTTTCCCCTTTCTTTATGTTAACCAAAGGCTAACTGGATATTATTATGAGATTTCTCTAAGGTCTATGTTTTATAGAAAAAAAAGGATTCTTCTTTTTCCCTATATTTTAGCTAAAAGACCATTTTCTAGGATATTTTTCTATCCCATGTCAACTGAATGAATTAGATTTTTTGATAGTATCTATTCTACCCACTGAATGTATCAAAAACATGTAATAAGATCTGGTTAACAGTATCTGTGAAGTCCAATTTTGTAAATATTATAATGATCAAGAATGATTGCTCCCCAAAGTCATATTTCAGCAGGTAGAAAGATAAAATAGTTAAAAGGTATTTGAAACATTTTATTAATTTGTACTTGATGAGAAAGATTCTCCAAGCATAATAGAGCCTTATGTTCATAGCATCTCTGAAAACTGTAATTAGAAAGACAGACAAGATATGGACAGACTTTAAGGGAATAGAGACTAAAAAAAAAAACACATGGTTAATCCAAGTTTCAAATTTCTCTTCACAGCCAATTTCTTTGTATGATTGATTCAAGTCTCAGGTTCCACTTCAATCACAATTAATTCATCTGAGCTAGATTCTATTCATTTCAGCCCAGTCTTTATTAAGTCAATTATCAAAAGAAGTAAGGAATAGACTTTCCCATCTGCCCCAAAATACATTCAGTGTATACTTATACATATATACAAACATTAATAAAAATCTGTCCTCATCTTTGAAGTTTACATATTCTATACATTGGTATTTCCTTCATTATATTATAGAGAGCTTCCATGTCTTCATGGAGAGCTCAAGTTTTCTATTCTGGGAATAAATATTAATGAAAATGTAATTGCTATTGAATTTAGTGCATTTATAATATATGTGATACATATAATTGCTATTAAAGTATGTAGTTATATGTATACATATATGCATATTGATCTGAATACGTGAAATATATACATATGTGCATATACATATGCATATATATTTCAATAGTAAATTAATCTTCATTAGTATTCACTCCCCTCTTAGAAAAGATCTGTTCTCCCAAATGGAAGGAAGATGGTTATGGTCAGAATTAAACGAAGAAATACCACAAATTAGAAGGCTTCAGCACCAAGGATAGAAGATGATTATTTAAGGTGTAAAATAATCAAAAACAGTAATCAGCCCAAAGTCAGCAAAAAAATGATGATGATTTTTAATGGCTATTAGTATAAAACAGTCCCTTCAGGGAAGAAATGGAAGCAGGATTACTTGCACATAAAATACTAAGAAATATCCTACTGGGAACAAGAAGATTGGCAACTAAGAATGAAGAGTCTAAAGCTTCTAACATTGTTGTCAGGTAGTAGAACTTTAAAAATAGCTTCATGTCTAATTATTGAATTGCTATAGGCTTTTCCAAGTTAGAGAAAGGCCTTTTAAGGACTTTGTCAAGAATTTGTTCAGTTGTTTTATGTTATTTATGAGAAGCCAGAGTGTTATGATGGATTGAGTGTTTGACCTGGGACAGGAATACCTAGGTTTAAATATTTCCTCTTAACACTTATTTGGAAGGAAGGAAAGAAGCCTTTATATAAATCTTTAAGACCATTTTACTCAAATTGGATGTTGTCTATAAAAATAGAGGCAATTTCTCTACATTTCAAGTCCCTCAAATCATTAAATTATTGTCTTAGACCTGTATTGTAAAGTAAATTATTCATTTATTTTTATTAATTCAGTCACATAAAAAGATGGTTCAGTGAAAAATTTGGTCAAAAGATAAATTTAAAGTACATGGTGTGAACTTGAAATCTAGAAGCCCCCAAGTTTGGTTAGTTTGAAATCTGGGCACCCCAAGTTTACCCCTGCCCTTTTAGAAACCCCAGTAGCAGGCACACCTGTTTTTGGTCTACTATAACCTTAAAGTGGTTGGGGGACCCTAGTTTGAATGAGATTAGTGGACATAGTCAAATGCTGAGTGTCTTTATTTGTTTTAGAAGCTTCTCCCATTGTATTAAAGTCCTCTCTCAGGAAGCCCAGCTCTTAGTTTGACACTTTCTTTTGTTTTTGATATAGTTGACTGCTCCTTGATACCCCTGAGGCTGGCTGCAGACCCCTTTGCAGCCAGCTTGTAGTTTATCTATGCATGGTTGCTTTACCAACCTCCAGAGAGTATAAAAGACCCCCAACTTCTGTTACTCTTTGGAGAAAGCATCTAGCACAGGGTCTTCTCCCAGGAATATGTTTCTCAGAGTCCCAGGGTGGAGGCCCTGTGACGTTCTTGACCCTGGGCTCTGCGTAGTGGCTGAATATTGGACTTATCCCTTTCCTGATTAAAGATTTGATTTTTCTTGCTAACTTAGGGCATATTTCAAGTTAACAATTGGGGATGAGAGTAGTTATTTGCCTCCTTCTTCTATCCCTAAATTTCAAGGAACATTTTTGTAATCATTGTGATTTTGTTGTTAAGTCTTTTGTCATAACCCCAGTTGGGTCTTCTGGCAAAGCTATTGGAGTGGTTTTCCATTTCTTCCACAAATTCATTTTATAAATGTGGAAACTGAGGCCAGTAGGGTTAAGTGACTTGCCCTGGATCACATAATAGTAAGTATCTCAGACTATATTTGAACTCAGATCCTCTTGACTACAGGGATGGTGTTTTATCCATTGCCACATAGATGCTCATTTTATAATCATAGCCTCTATTTTGCTTCTGATTTATTGTATATAATATTTCTAATTTTTTTTTCTTTTTTGCATCTGCATTTCATTTTTCTTTTTGCTACTTTGGGAGTGAAATATGCAATTCTAGTCTAATTCTTCTACAGATTGAGAGGAAAATTTAGCCTAATCTGTTTCTGTCTAGGTCTAGTTTACCCCTTGATAAGTACCCAGCCTTCTCCCTGTGATTCACCATATTGGAGGAAGACTTAGTAGGAAAACTATTCAGTTTTGTCTCTGTTGCTCCTCAGAAGTCCTGTACTCCAAGGATCCATCAATCAATGATCTCCTCAGCAACAACAGTTGTACTTGTTTATATACTCACTCAATCTGAACAAATTCTGTTCTAAGCTGATGTGAATGAGCTGAAAATAATAATAAAACATATGAAAGAGAAATATTCAATTAGAAAAGTATGGGTTTTCTCACTAGAGAATTACTTTTAACAGTGAAATTAGAGGTCTATTCTTAGCTTTACTCACTATGTTTGTAAATCAGATCTAGCAGCTTAGATCAAATTAATCAATAAGAAACCCATTAAGAGCCTACTAAGTACCAAGTTACATACTAAGGATTCCAAGAAAAAGGAGGGATTAAACACATCTATTAACATTTATTTTATTCACATAAAAACTAATATCACTGGCAATAATATTATCTTTAAATGTAAGAAAGTAGGAACAGATGATTCCAAAATTTATAATCTGATGAGCTTTATAGTGACTTTTCAAGATGTCATTAATTGCTTTATGCTATTACAAAGAATAAGGAAATTTCAGCCCTGGCATACAACAAGCTAGTTGAAAACTTTAAGATAAGGAACCTATTTTGGGATTAATGGTAATGATGGATGGAAATATAGCTCCATGGACTTTTTAGGTCTCTATTATTCCTTTGACACTATGGGAAAATTGGAACTATTTCTAGCAAAATGGGTAACAAATGTATCACAGAATTTAGCTTTAAAGAAATGTTTGTTCAGCAAGAGACCAAAACTCCTGCTACACATGTCCAGTTAGGATACTATCAGATTTGTTTTCTCCCTACTGAGGCTTGCCAAAAAAATTAGGGGGAGGGGGTGAGGGAGATAAAAATATGGACTTCTTCAGAATTTTATCCTGAATGATAAACTTCAGTGCCAATACTTTTGCAAGCTATTTTGTACTTACACTGCTGACTTTACTTTCAGCCAACAAGACTAAATGGTGAACTCCTTTTTTTTTTTTTTTTTAAACTAGTCAGCTAAGAGAAATCTATCCTGGTCCTACTTTTCAGTGCCTATCCAAAAGATGGTAGAGAGTTAGTGAATTGAACATACTGCTCAAAACCTAATAAAACAGAAAAAATCAATAGGCAGGATGATATAGCCATTGTTATTCTCAACTTGTTTCTGCAAATTGACATTTGTTAAGCCTTTTTTAAAGGAACTAAATTGAGATCCACAGTGAATGACATTTCATTGACTACAGTTTATCACATGATGGAAATTTTCTCCTTAAGTTTCCTTGAATATTCTTTCAATGTGTAAATAAAAAAAAATCAAAATTTAATGTGCTTTGCCTCAGTGGTCCAACCTTTAAGGTAGATTTAAGGCCAAAATACAAATGTAAAAAATGCCTAATCATTGAACTGTGAAAAATTGTTTCACTGTATTTTAAGATTTATTGGAAAATTATAGATGGCTTTCAAAACCTAAATGGTCAGTGGATATGGATTCATGAAATGGTCATGTTCAATTTGGCATGATGTAATAACCATCCCCTTTTATTTATAAAGCTGTATAATTAACAAAGATCATTCAATATTATTTCTAAAGAAGAAATAGTTTTTTAAATATTAAGACTGTAATTTGGGGTAAGATATTACATTAATAATGAGATTAAGGTCTCATAAACTTCAATATAAACTTCCCTATATATATTTATATGTTTCAGACATTGTAATCATAACTTCAGGGCTTTTGAAAAACAATAGATAACTTCTTACTCTAGGTAATCAATTTCAAGGATCTTTGTCCCTAAGCCAGTTAGTTTCACCTTTGTGTGTGTGTGTGTGTGTGTGTGTGTGTGTGTGTGTGTGTGTGTGGTGTGAAAAATGGCTTCCACAAAGAGAATAGATCAGGAAAATTCCCACAAAGAAGGCTGTACCTGAACTGAGCCATGAACAATATTATGTTTTCCAAGGGGCAGACATGAGCAGGGAGTGATTTCAAGGCATAATGCATAGTTTATACAAAGTCATGGAGGTGGTAGATGGAATCTCATGTAGAACCCTTTACCACTTTGGCATGAAAATATGAGGTACATGAGGCAGATGGATGTGAGATCCATCTGAAAAGGTAAGTTAGTTTCAGATAGTGAAAGAGTGAGACATAACATTGTAGAAAGCACCATAGGTAGCAAATTACTAGTATAAATGTGCTTCCTTCATCCCAACCATTGTAATATAGATGCATACCTAACTTCTTTTGTCTTAAACCTTTTTATGTCAGCAAAAGTTAGGAAGTCCACAAAATTAAAATGACTCCAGTAATATAATATACAGAGTCTGCACCAGAAAAAATATTAAATCTATTAATTCATGTCAACTCCATAAAAATCAGGGGAAAGTTGGGCTAGAAGTATATAGTTAGTTATGGAACACATTAAAGTTTTATTTTTTTAATAACTGAAGAATAAATAGACTCCAAAGCTTAGGTTTGACATAAACAGAAGTTATATTTAACTCATGCTAAGAATTTAGCTCAATTCTCTGGTAAACTCTTTTGCTTCTTCCCCAATCTCTTTATTCATCCAAAACCTGCATACAAGGAAGGGTTTGGGTAGATTTCAATTGACACTCAGGTTTCCCACTCAAAACTACTAAGGTGAAACTCCCCAAAGAGCTGATCTAAATGCAGCCCAGTCATTCAGGTTTAGATAATAGCCACTGCCAGGATAATTTATAGTTTTCAGCTCTTTGTCAGCATTAGTAACCAACTGGGCCTTAGCAACTGTATTAAGTCATGGCCTGACACAAGTGCAATGTAATTTACACAGACTTTGAAAGGCGAAACAGAGAGAACTTTAATAATGTAAGTTTTATTTGAACTTTGCCATCATGCTAGTTTACAGAAGTTAATTCTTACCCCTAGTTCTCCAAGACAAAGATTAATTGACTCTCTTTATCAGAGTGTTCTTTGATTAGAAATGTGCTGCTCTCACCCATATCTTCCATCATAGATGGTAGTCGCTCAATAAAAAGATGTGCCCTAGATCAGCACATCCATTTTTCAGTGTGGGCAATACATGGCAACAGGTTACTGCTTTTGTAAAGCTATTACTTTTACTGTCAACATGACTGCTGCTATAAGTTGTCTCATTATGTGGGATAAATTGAAACCAAATAAAAAAATCTGACCGGATGAAAAACAACTGAGCTTGAGAGAGAGAGAGAGAGAGAGAGAGAGAG
>NC_058134.1:262465765-262492669 GCF_016433145.1 Gracilinanus agilis | reverse complement strand
TAATAATAATAATAATAATAATAATAATAATAATAATAATAATACTTTTTATAGTAAAGAAAGATTTTTTTAATCTTGATATGTTGAATTTTCAAATGCAGAAGTAGACACCACCCATCACTAACTTAAGATGGAGACTAGAGCTTTCAGAAGTAGTTTATCTTTTGGAAATGTCTGATCTTGACTTTCCTACAGGTTCAGGTTCAATTCATTCTTTTAATGGCATTTTAAAGCAATCAGTTACCTGGAAATGTGTAGCAATATTAACTACCTTGCCGTGAAATGATCAATGCTTCTGTCTCTCAGTAATTACATATCAGATGTCTGAATTCCTGAAGCAAGATTTCAGCATCAAATAACCTCTGTAGAATGTTGACTAGACAGATGAATTTTGCTCTTGGAGTATATAACAACTCCTGTTCTATTTCTAAAGGTGATTTATTACATCTTACACGCTGTCTCTGGAGGAAGGGAAATAGAAACTTGTGGGTACTACGCAATAAAATTGATAAAATATTAGGTAAATTATAGCTCCACACAAACATAATTCTGACTAGTTTTTTGGATAACCCTTGAAAACAGAATTTCACAGTTGGAGTAGAACTTAGATGTAACCTAATCCAAAATACAGTTGGTCAGACATCACCCTTGCAATGTCACTGTGAAATGGTCATTTAGGTTTAACTTTTAAGACCTCCACAACAATATATCTAAAAGATTGTACATTATGACCAATCAAGATTTATGTCAGGTATGCAGAGATTGTTTAATACTAGGAAAACTATTAATTCAATTGATTATAGCAACAAAAAGTAACAAAATCTTATGATTATACCTAGAGATTCAGTGAAAAAGCTTTTTTCAAAATACAAAATTCGGTCCTATTAAAAACACTTGAAAACATAGGTATCAATAAATTTTTCCTTAGAATAATGTGTATACTTTTTGAAACCATTATCAAACATGATCTTTAAAGGGGATAAGTTGAAAGCCTTCCATATAAGATTACCATAGTGAAATAAGGATGCTCAATTACACCAATATTATTTAATATTATATTAGAAATGCTAGGATAAGAAAAGAAAAAGAAACTGGAAGAATCTGAATGGGCAAGTAGGTATTAAAACTATCTCTTTTCACTGACAATATGATATATATGTATATTTATATACATATATATATACACACACACATATACTTCCTAGATATTCAACTAAATTTTTTTATTTGAAATTATCAACAATTTTAGCAAACTAGTAGGATATAAAATAAACCCACATAAATCATTAACATTTTTATATATTACCAACAATGTCCTACAAGAAGAGATAACCCATTTAAAATAACTTGATAGCACAAAATACCTAGTAGCATATCTGCCGAAACAAACCCAGAAACCACAGGAACACAATTATAAAACTCTTTTCATATGAAAAAAGTAAAATTTAAATAACTGGAGAAACATATATTGTTCATAGACAGGTAGAGTAAATATAATTAGAATGACAATTCTATCTAAACTAATTGTCTTATTCAATGCCATTTAAGCTAAATTACCAAAAATAATTATTCTACTAGAAAAAAACAAAATTAATTTGGAAAAAAGATTCAGAAAAACAAAGGAATTAATGAAAATATAAAAAGGAAGGAGGATTACCAGTATCAGATTTTTAAATATATTATAAAGCAATAGTCATCAAAACTATATGGCACTGGCCAAGAAATAGAAAAGTAATTAAGTAAAAGAGAATAGTCGTACAACGAATATTTGCAAAATATTATAGTAATCTTGTATTAGATAAAAGTGAAGATCCAAGTTTTGGAGATATGAACAGTTGTTGAAAAAACTGGAAAGCAGTCCCACAGAAACTAAATATAGAGCAACATTTTACTCCATTTACTATGATAAAATCAAAATGGATATATGACCTAGATATAAAGGATATATAAGCAAATTAGAAGAATATGGAACACATTACCTATCAGATTTATAGATAGAAGAATTTATAAATAAACAATAGAAAGCATTGTGATATATAAAATTGATGATTTTATATACATTAAATTAAAATTATTTTGTACAAACAAAACAAATGCAACCAAGATTAGTAGGAAAGCAGTAAAATTGAGGAAAAAATATAGAAAGTTTCTCAGGTAGAGGACTTATGTCTACTATATAGAGGGAACTTTTGTCAAATATATGAAAATATAAGTCATTTCCCAATTAATAAACAATAAAAAATATGAGCAGACAGTTTTTGGAAGAAGAAATGAAATCTATATATAAAAAAACAAACAACTCTGACATATCATCTCACACCTATCAGATTGACTAAAATGATAAAAGGGTAAAAATGGCAAATGGAGGGGATGTGGAAAAATGAGGACACCAATACAGTATTATTGGTGGAACTGATCCAACCATTTTGGAGAACAATTTGGAATTATTCTAAGAAGTATAAAACTGCTTATGTATTTTCACATAGCAATATCAATATTAGGTTTATTTCTTAAGGTTATCAGAGAAACAGGAAACAAATAATATATATATTATAAAATATTTACAGCAGCTCTTTTTGTGGTAGCAAAGAATTTAAAATTGAAGAGATGCCCATCAAGTGGGGCATGGTTAGAAACATTGTGGCACATGATTGTGATGGAATACTACCTTGCTATGAGAAATAATAAGCAGGTTTATTTTGGAGGAGAAAAGAAACTTGAAAAGACCAACATGAAATTATGAAGAATGAAATAAGCAGAACCAAGCAGCTATTCTACACAGCAACAGAAATAGTTTTTAAAGAATGGCTCATTTATGTCCACCTTCAGAAAAAGAATTGATTAGTAGAAATAAGTAAAACATAATTTTATATGTATATATCATGTAAGTATCTTATTATCAAATGATGTCTTCTCTAATGTGTAGGAAAAGAAGGAAGGGAGGGATTTGGCACGGTATTTTAATGTAGCAAATAATTTAAATTTTAAAATAAAGCTTAATTAATGTATAAAATCTCTAAAATGGCAAATTATCTATTAATGTGGATCATTTCACTTTTAACAGTTCTGAGTTTTAGGAAGTGTTTCATAATAATTATACAGGGAGATCGGAGATGAACGCTTATTAGCTGACTCCTTGTAGACTTATCCCATTTTCTTTGCTAAAGAAAAGGCAATATCTCTGAAAAATTGATGACATCACTAGGGAATAGAGGTTAAGCATATTCATCATTGCTGGTTCTGTAACCTTTCTTCACAACATCAGAGAGAGGGCATAGAAAAAGGGGAAAGATTGTCAATGAAGAGAACAGTTGCTAAGAGATTACAGACATCATGATTGCCAGGAAAAAAGCCAAAAAAACCTCCCAAAAAACAATGTTGATATCCAAATTTCCCCTCAGTTTTATAGTTGTACTCTCTCAGGGAAGTACTGTGCTATATTCTCATTCTTTGTTCTTGAAGATTCTGCATTTATTGTTCTTATTGTCATTGTTGAAATGGCTGTTTTACTACATGCTTTTTAAGAAATTGGTTTCTTCAACTAATGTTTCTGATCAATATAGTGAGTAAGTGCATGCATGCGTGTGTGTGTGTGTGTGTGTGTACCTGTGTGTCTTTCCTGTGGGGTTAAACACAATCAAAAGGTAAGTTAATAATAGGAGAGAGATAAAAAATGAGTAAAGAAAGGAAGCTATTCCATGGGGGAAAAAAGAGGCTAGTATCTAGATTGAGATATATCCTGCTGAATCATATTCTGTAATGTCTAAAGCAAAAAAAAAAGTCCAAAGACAAAATGAACCTAACCATAATCTAATCTGAAAGTATCTTGTGTGGAGACAGGGAAGAAAGAACTAGAATCTTCACCTTCTGAAGCAAATTGCCTTTAGATTTTTCTGTACTGCAAAAAAACTTTTAGTGAACCAGTATTAACAAATGACAACTTTTGTCTTGAATATTTGAATTTTTAGGAGGAGTAAGTGTTAACTGCAATAATTGATAAATATCAGATACCAATAGAATAATTATTCAATTAGTTTTAAATATCTAAAGCCATGAAAATGAATTAAAATGCCATCATTTTATAAATAAAATAAAATAAAAATAAAATAAAATAAATCAAAATCATATAAGTACATAATGTAGAGTTAATTAAAGTGTATGAGAAAGAATAAGGAAGACAGAGATATACATAGCAAGAGACAGAAAGACAGAGGCATAGAGAATATGCACAAATTACTTTTTTAATATAGTTCCAAATTACTTCAAGAATGGTTAAATTGGGGGCAGCTGGGTAGCTCAGTGGAGTGAGGGTCAGGCCTAGAGACAGGAGGTCCTAGGTTCAAACCCGGCCTCAGCCACTTCCCAGCTGTGTGGCCCTGGGCAAGTCACTTGACCCCCATTGCCCACCCTTACCAATCTTCCACCTATGAGACTGAAGTACAAGGGTTAAAAAAAAAAGAAAAAGAAAAAGAAAAGAATGGTTAAATTGACTCAAAATTCCACTAACGTTTATGAAAAAGTCAAAAACAGAGGGAAATAAGCCATAGATAGATAGAGTGCTAGCTAGCTAGCTAGCTAGATAGATAGATTCAGATCACTACTTTTTGTTGGTAACAATGAATTGACAAAAAAAATTGGGTGTCATTAACCTGGGGAATAAATGGGACAAACTATGGAATATGAATGCAATAGAAATTATTGCACTGTAAGAAATGATGAAAGGGCCAGAATCAAAGATAATTGTGGGAAGACATGTGAAATGATGCAGAGTGAAGCAAGCAGAATCAGGAGAACAATTATAAAATGCCCATAGAAATGTAAAAAAAAATAACAATCCAAAGAACAATAACAGACTCTAAATGTCTTCTAAAATCAGATCAATGCTACAAAAAATCATCATTTTAGAAAACTGTTTATGAAGCATTTTTTTCCTGGTTCTACTTATTTGTTACAAAGGAGGGTTTTAGAGGGGAGAAGGGGAATGTAGAATTAGTGTCTTCTGATAGTGGCATATTGGGACAGGTGGATGGCACAGTGATAAGAGAGCTGGATCTGGGATCAGGAAGATTCATCTTCTGAAGTTCAAACTAGCCTCAAATTCTTACTAGCTGTGTGGTCCTGGGCAAGTCACTTAACAATATTCGCCTCAGTTCCTTTATTTGTAAAATGAGCTGGAGAAGAAAATGACAAAGTACTTCAGTATCTCTGTCAAGAAAACGCAAAATGGGTCATGGGAGTCAGTCATGACTGAAATGACTGAATAACATACAATTTATTTCTTTTCTAAGTTTTTGAAAATGTTCATGTGAGTTAAGCTTCATATCAAAAATGTATTTTTATTGAAATATAGGACTGCTGTTCAGTCAAAAAGTCTCTTTCATAGTATGCCTTTCATAGTATGAAAACTTGTAGTACTGAACATTTTCCTAGTGTGACCATTTCATCTTATCCAGTCTTCTCCTTCTAAGGTTTTTAGAGCTAATGTGTAGAACAGTCTTAGTTTTTTTTACTAACAATCTGGCAAGTGAGGTCATATTCATTTAGTACTAGAAGTTCTCTTTTTGACATATCTGTGTCCTCTCTGGCTCCAAATAAAAAACAAGTCAATGTGATCAATCCCAGACGTATTCACAATTAGGTGTGAAGTAGTTTCAATAATATTTTCCCCCAATTTTGTCTTTTATGGATAGCTAAATGTTTACTTGCTTTGTGTTTTTCTCTATCTGAGTTGAGGTCTTATTTTCCATCTCTCACCTAATCAATACCTTAGCCGAGTGTTGTAAAAATAATAAAATTTACATTCAATAGTTTCCATAGAAACCATTTCATATCCATCTGTTGTCTGATACAGATTGCCTTTTTTATAGAGACCCTAACCCTGTACCAGCTGCAATTGCTTCAAGATACCATCCTATATTTATATGGGCTATTTAAGGAATTATAAAGAGTACTTTTTTTACTCTATTTTCACTATAGATGTTTACTTTGGAACTGAACTCCCACATATGATGTAACTTCACTGTACACAGTTGTCTCTGACAAATCATTTTTATTTATAAATTTTCAATGACAAAAACTTTCTGCCTTCTACTTAACTCCCTTATGTATCTTAGGGAGTTAGGTAACTCAGTGAATAGAGTGCTAGCCTTGGAGTCAAAAATCCAGCCTTAGACATTTATTAGCTGTGTGATCCTGAGCAGGTCATTTATCCTCTCTTTGTCTTAATTCACTGAAGAAGGAAATGGTAAACCACACTCATATCCTTGCCAAGAAAACTACAACAGTATGATCTAAAGGGTCACAGAGTTGGACACAACCAAACCACTGAGCAACAACAGTATGTCTTTTATCTGACTCTGATTTGCAACCCCTCATTCTGTCTAATGTGCCCTTTGCATCCTAATTTCACTCTTTTTCAAAGCCCTATCCAAATTATGCAAGTATTCCTGTCACAAACCAGAGATTAGAAGTGCATCAGAGTAGAAATAGGAATCAAAGGTGAGATTAGCACTAGTGCCAATGTCTGCTGCTGACTTTGTTTCTTCCCTAGTAAACTCTTATTTGTCTATAAAATGGGAGCAATAATGTCTCACTTTCTACTTTACAGAGATGATTTTCAGAATGTGCCTTGTAAACTGCAAAACTACTTTGGTGTGAATTTAAGGTGTCCAGTCATTTCCTGGGGTCTATAATCCATCCAAACTTTTAGGAAACAATGAAGGGAGAAATGATATTCAATGTGTGATTTACCTGAAATTTCATAGTGACCTAAGTTTATACTTAATTTATGGTTAGACCTTATTGTTGCATGTTTCAGTTATTTTTGACTCTTTTGATTCCATTTGGGGTTTTCCTGCCTAGATACTAGAGTGACTTGCCATTTCCTTCTCTAGCTCACTTTACATATTAGGAAACTGAGGCAAACAGGGTTAAGTAATTTGACCAAAGTCATGCAGTTTTTAAATGTCTGAGGCCATATTTGAACTTCAGAAGATGAATCTTCCTTACTCCAGAGGTGGCATTCTATCTGTTGTATCACCTACCTGCCCCAAATGGACCTTAGTGATCTAATCTAATCTTTTGACAATTACTATTCTGGTATATAAGCTATTTGAAGATACAGACTTTTAATTCTGAGTTTGTTCCCCTTGTCCCTGGTGCACAGCCAGGGCTTAAATGTTTTGCTGCTTGCTTGCTTGATTGTATTTTGAAGTAATATAGATATTTGACTTACACTGCATAGCATAGAAAGTTAAAATATTTCATTTATACATAGGACATGTGGGTTCTAGTTATGGCCCTGTCATTCAATGTTTCTGGTTCCAAATTTCTTGACTGGTTTTTGAGTTTTGTGCTTTTCCTCTTTGCTACTAAACTGGAGACAAGAGCACCTTGTGAACATATAATAAATTTAGCTTTGATGAATAAGAATGGATTGATATATAAATATTAAGAAGAAAAAATAATGATAATTAACATTTAGGTAAAATTTAAACATTTGCAAAGGAGTTTTGAATATTATCTAATTTTATTCTCACAACAATGCTGATAATTCAGTGGTAAAATGACCCTTATTGTACAACTTCTCAAATTTCTTATTCTTACTTGAGAATAACTTTGCTTCATTTAACATGCCAGTTTTTTTTCAGCTATTCCCAAAATGATGGGTGGCTAATATCTGTCTAGTTTTTCTTTTGCTCTTATGAATATTTTGCCCTATATTGAAACTTTATTCATATTTATTTGCTGCCATTTTAGCATGCCAAATTCCAGTCAAAAAATGTGAAGAGTTTAGTTACTTTTCTTGTATAATTTTACATTGTGATTCAGAATATTTGAACAAAGTGCCACCAAATTTATATGATACTCATAGTCTTTTCCTTCATCTCAACCCTTATGCCCTTGCATTAGCTTGGCTTTCAGGCCTTTAGGTGGTGACATTTAAGGTGGGAGAGTGGATAAAGGATTATTTTTGGCTTTAGTGAAATCTAAGTTCCAATACAATTTCAGATACTGACTAGCTGTGTCTGCTAGGCAAGTCACTCAACTTCTCTTTGCCTCAGTTTCTCATATATAAAATAGGGGAAATGTACTTGATGACTATCAGTATCCCTTATAGTTCTAAATTTATGACCCTCAGTTCTGAAGAGCACTGTTTTTGGTCTATCTCAAGCAAACACTTGACCTTTTTATTACTATTTTTATTTTGTTTTATTGTTTTTTCTTATTCAACTGAATTTCCCTCAGGATTCTTCACTATAACTATAACTGGGGAGAAGTTTTATTTAGTGATCACAGGTGGGAGCAAATAAGGGAAATATCAATTGATACCTAAGTTGAGTTGTTTTTTCAAAAGGTCCATTTTGAGACTATAGATGATACCTCTAAAGTAATCCACATAACACTTTTTTCTCCCCTTACTGCCATCAAGTGATTACAGTGAATTAAATCAGTTATTAGAAGTAATGAGATTGTAAAAAAAAGTTTGTTGAATCTAGAAAGACAATTCTTTAAAGGTTAACATAACTTTTAACCCACCCAAAATTCCATTTTGATGCTAGAAGACTGGCCTTCACTTTATGTATGTAAAACAATAAACGAGGTGATAACACCTAAATTTTATAAGATTTCCCATACCCCACAAAGTCCTCTAGGTCAAATAAACTGAAATCTAGGCTTTTAAAGGTCATCAAAAATCTGAATGTAGCCCACTGCCATCATAAGAATTTTGCCTGTGTGTTTTTTAATTTTTCTCACAGCATGGAACCCTAAAAGCAGTAGTCTTTTATGAAAGTCAGTTTTACACCATAATGTCTAATGGTTAGATTTATCCCTGAGGAAGGATGTAAATTCATTGCAAATGATACTTTAATGGAGGCTAGCTTTTTGTCATGCAAAAAGATCTAAATAAATGTGGCAGCCAGCAGCAATTCCTATGGGAGACTGCAATGGGAAGGGAGATCTTGTCAAAAAATAAGTAAATAAATACCTCTAGCACTCCCATTTTAACAATTTTACCCCCATCAAAGGAATACAGTACCAAGATTTACCTATTGATGATAATCTTTTTTTAAAGAAATAAGTCCAAGTGTTTCTGACTTGTTTGCACTTATTGTAATAGACCTGACAAGTCTGTTATTCATGAAAAGCTAAGGAAAACATTAGCTCCTACTGGGTTGCAAAAATAGTTATAAGCAGATACATATTTATTTACTGTAGATGAATAAACTTCCTTCACAGTTATAGATTACTTTAATTTGTTGAGTGTCTTCTCTAAAGTACAGAATGTATTTTTCTTCTGAATTTCACATGTTTATAATGGTAATACCAATGTCTCAGAATAAATTGATTCAGTTGCCATTAAAAAAAATAGGTTAAAACGAAAAGTGTTGAAATTCTCCGTGGCTTTGTATCTAACCTCTAGATATTCTCTAACAAGGATAGAGGTAAGGATTAAGTGTCATACTAGGACATTAAATTAAAACGTAAAGTGCATTTGTGGGAGTGTTTTTAATGCCAATTATTCAAATCTATTTGAGAAAATCTAGTCAACAAATGTACTAGACCACTTCCTCTAATGCTCAGTTAATGGGGAAATATTTACCTTGCCAGTTTCTCCATGGGCAGTGGTAGAAAAGATAAGATGGAGACTAAACTTTGGGTCAAAGAGCATGTGAAAAATTCTAAATTCCTTTAGAAAACAGGAGAAGTTCATATAGCCATGGACCATGAAATATGTTACTGCAGTTAACGTTCTCTTCAGGGAAAAGAAGTAATTTCCATGGGAAGTGACTGTTGTAAACTTAATGAGTTTCTAAATAGTTGCTAGACAAGATCAAGTAAATTTATATTAGAGTTAATCTTTCAAATGAAAGTTTCATTATAGAAGTGTACTTTGCTAGCCTTTTCTTTATTTCTTCTTTTAATATCCCTTTCTTTTCATGGGAATAGAATAAAGGATATAGGAGAGGAAAGACAGAGATAGACAGAGACTGTGAGAAAGAAAGAATCAGAAACACAGAATCAGAAAAAAGAAAGTTACAGAGACAGAGACACAAAGACACAGAGAAATGGAAAGAGATAGAGATGCATATAGAGAAACAAAGACAGTGACAGAGTGAAATAGAAACAGAGAAACACATATAAAGAAAGAAATACACAGAGAGGAGAGAAATAAGGATTACTGAAGAGAAGGGAATAAGAAGACTGATAGCAAAGGAAAGTTAAAAGAATAGAAAAAAGAGAAAGGCAAAATGAAAAATATCTGTAAAACATAATGATAGGATACGTTCATAGAGCAGTAACTTTTGCATTCAGAATTCTGGATTGCTTACTTAGCATGCTGAATTATTCTTATTAATTTTTAAAATTTGTTTATTTAATTAATTAATTTAGAATGTTTTTCCATGTATGGTTACATGATTCATGTTTTTTCCCTACCCTTCTCCCAACCCCTTCTATAGTCAATGAGCAATTCCACTGGGTTTTGCATGTGTCATTGATCAAGACCTATTTCCATATTATTAGTATTTGCAATAGAGTGATCATTTAGAGTCTACATCCCCAATAATATCCCTGTCAAACCATGTGATCAAGTAATTATTTTTCTTCTGTGTTTCTACATCCACAGTTCTTTATTTGAGTATGGCTAACTTTCTTTCTCACAAGTCCCGCAGAATTGTCCTGGATCATTGCATTGCTGCTAGTAGAGAAGTTCATTATGTTCAATTGTGCCACAGTATATCAGTTCTCTTGGTTCTGCTCCTTTACCTCTGCATCAGTTCCTGGAGGTCATTAAAGTTCACATGAAATTCCACCAGTTCGTTATTCCTTTTTGGCACTACACTATTCCATCACCAACAGATACCACAATTTGTTTAGCCATTCCCCAATCGAAGGGCAGCCCCTCATTTTCCAATTTTTTGTCACCACAAAGATCACGGCAAGAAATATTTTTGTACAAATCTTTTTCCTTATTATCTCTTTGAGGTATAGCAGTGGTATGGCTGGATCAAACGTCAGGCAGTCTTTTAACATCTTTTGGGCATAGTTCCAAATTGCCTACCAGAATGGTTGGATCAGTTCACAACTCCACCAGCAATGCATTAGTGTTCCAATTTTACCACATCCCCTTTAACATTTATTACTTTCCTTTGCTATCATATTAGTCAACCTGATAGGTGTGAGATGGTACCTCAAAGTTGTTTTGATTTGCATTTCTCTAATTATGAGAGATTATTTAGAGCTGAGATCTTTCAGTTTATCCTACACTATCTTGCTGAGGACATTTACCCCTAGTCAATTCTACTGATCTGCTCTTTTGTCTTTTAGGCAGTACCATATAGTTTTGATGACCACTGCTTTATAGGAAAGTTTATGATCTGGTACTGCTAAGCCCCCATCCTTCACATTTTTTTTTCATTAGTCCCCTTGATATTCTTGATCTTTTCTTCTTCTAAATGAACTTTGTTATAATTTTTTTCTAATTTGGTAAAAAAGTGTTTTGGTAGTTTAATAGGCATGGCACTAAATAAGTAAATTATTTTGCGTAGGATTATCATTTTTATTGTATTATCTCATCCTACCCATGAGCAATTAATGCTTTTCCAATTATTTAGATCTAGTTTTAATTGTGTGGAAAGTGTTTTGTATTTTGTTCATATAATTCCTGTGTTTGTCTTAGTAAATAGATTCCTACATATTTTATATTGTCTAGAGTGATTTTACATGAATTTCTCTTTCTACCTCTTATTTCCAGGATGTGTTAGAAATATATATAAATGCTGATGATTTATGTAGATTTATTATGTATCCTGTAAATTTGCTAAAGTTGTTGATTATTTCCATTGACTTTTTAGTTGATTCTCTAGGATTCTTTAAGTAGGCCATCATATCATCTGCCTTTGCAGTGATAGTTTAGTTTCATCATTGCCTACTTTAATCTCTTTAATTTTTTTTTTCTTCTCTGATTGCTACTGCTAGTATTTCTAGTACAATGTTAAATAAAAGAGACAATAATAAGCATCCTTTCTTCACTCCCAATCTTACTGGGAAGACTTCTAATTTATCCCCATTGCAGATGATGCTTGCTGATGGTTTTACAAATATACTCTTTATTATTTTTACGAAAGATTGATCGATTCCTACACTTTCTAGTGTTTTCAATAGGAACGAATTTTTGTCAAAGTCTTTTTCTGCATCTATTGAGATAATCATGTAATTTCTGTTGCTTTGATTGTTGATATAGTCAATTATGTGGATGGTTGTCCATGATAAATTATTCTTGAATTTCCCTTGAAAGTCTGAAGGTTCTATTTTTTCTCTGAAGATTTATCTTTAATTATTGCCATTTCATTGACTTCACTTGCATTTTAAAGGTTTTGCCCTCTTGGCTTTGTGACTGGATTAATTTCAAATATCTCCACAAACATAAGTATTATACCAATCTTTTTCCTTATCATAAAATACTTGGAAATATATTAACCTTGCCTCCCTTTCAGTCATTACATGCTAATTGTAAAAGTGAGATGTTGACAATTTCTAGTCAGTAGTTTGTTTGTTTTTTTAATAATTTTCATTTTTTAGAAAAGTTATCCATGATTACATGATTTATGTTCTTACTTTTCCCTTTAGCTCCCCCAAATTACTCCCCCCCCCATAGCTGATCAGCATTTCCACTGGTTTTAACATGTGTCATCAATCAAGACCTATTTCCAAATTGTTGATAGTTGCATTGGTGTGGTCGTTTCGAGTCTACATCCCCAATCATGTCCACATCAACCCAAGTGTTCAAGCATTTGTTTTTCTTCTGTGTTTCCACTCCTGTAGTTCTTCCTCTGAATGTGGGTAGCATTCTTTTCCATAAGTCCCTCAGAATTGTCCTGGGTCATTGCATTGCTGCTAGTACAGAAGTCCATTACATTCAATTGTACCACAGTGTATCAGTCTCTGTGTACAATATTCTTCTGGTTCTGTTACTTTCACTCTGCATAAATTCCTGGAGGTCTTTCCAGTTCACATGGAATTCGTCCAGTTTATTATTTCTTTGAGCACAGTAGTAGTCCATCACCAGCATATACCACAATTTGTTCAGCCATTCCCCAATTGAAGGGCATACCCTCATTTTCCAGTTTTTTGTCACCACAAAAAGTGTAGTTTGTTTTTTTAAAGAATGAAAGTGGTAAAAAATAATAGAAGAAGCAAGAAGAAAGGGAGATGATACAAGAGAAGATAGAGGAGGGAAAGAAAAGGCAGGAGAAGAGAAGGGAAGAGAAGAGAGGAGAAGAGAGGAGAAGAGAAGAGGAGAGGAGAGGACAGGAGAGGAGAGGAGAGGACAGAGATAGAGACAGAGACAGAGACAAAGTCAGAGACAGACACAGACACAGACACAGACACAGAGACAGAGAAAAAAAAAAACATTTGTGGTTAAGAGTAAAATGATTTTCCAGTGAATCTCTAAATATAAAAAAAAATTGCTTGAGAAAAATCCCTAAAAGACAGAACACTCCCATGACATTCCTAAAACTAAAATTAGGGAAACAATAGACCCAAGTATGTAACTCAGCCTTTGGACTAAGGGTATTCATTTGAAAAACAGATTGAATATTAGTTTTCTCTTAGTTATTTGGACAAATCTGCAAATCTGATTGATATTCTTTCTCTTATGAACCAAACTCAAATGGTACACTATCTCTAGCCATTCCCAGCTATGCTTTACATACTACTTTGACAATCATGTCATCTGCCATATTCCTGTCCTTTGAACCTTATGTTTCCCACGGAAAATCTTATTAATATTTACATTTCTACTACTCCTCTAAAGTGATTGTCAATGAATATCTCTATGGTTCTCAACATCCCTGTGATGTCCAAAACCAAAACTTCAGTCCTCTCTATTCATTGGTTGCCCCTATTATAAGATAAATATCTTAACATCAGAAATTTTCATACTTTACAAATGTATTCCAAGAATTTAGCACAGTGATTGGCACATATGTATCTAAAAATGCTTGTACATCACTTCACTCATTCACTCACTTGTATAGGCATGATTCAGTAACAGTGTTTCCATGTGAAAAGTAAAATTAATATCCTATTCTCTGGTACTGAAAATTATCTTTTCTAACATTTTCCTTAATTCAGATTTCTCTGTGTATAATTTTTAGTTGAGAATTCACTACCAGGATCTATCCATAATAAATGGTTCTGAGATGCCAGGGTAAATATTATTCTGGTGTAAGCATTGACCATTAGATCCACTGATAGCTGTGTAATTTAAACAAGCATGAGGGTTCTACCCAACAAATTTAGTGAACTCCTTTTGTGGGAGAACATGAGCAAGAATGCCTCATTCATGGATTATTACCTATGCTCTCTACATTATTGAGATCAAAGATCCAGTGAGGCATAAGAGATTATGATATTACTTATCTGAAAAATACATATTTTTAAGTCATGATATTTCTTTTTATTAAATAGTTGACTAATTCTATAAAAATTATGAACTTCTTATTTTTAAAATGATTGAATAGATGTGAAGAGATAAATGATTCAAAAACAGGCTCTATGTAAATTCCCTAGTTAATATGATGCTTATGAAAATTCTTAAGGCTCTTTCAAATAACATTGTAGCCAAATTCAAAGAAAATTTAGTAGAATTCTGAAGCAGTATAAATGAAATCATCATTTAGCATAGAACCTGGGATATACTAAGTACTTAATAAATATTAGTTGGAGGCAGTTAGATGGTTCAGGGAATAGAGTGCCATGCCTGAAGGCAGCAAGTCCTGGGTCAAATGAGATCTTTGACAATTCCTAGCTGTGTGATCCTGGCCAAGCTGCTTAACACCAATTGTCTAGCCTTTACCAGTCTTCTACCTTAGAACTAATAGTTATTAATTAATTCTAAGAAAGAAGGTAAAGGTTTTAAAATAAATAAATATTATTTGACTGACTGACAGTCTCAATAATCTAAATCTTAGATGAGTGTAGAGTTGAATTGTGCCAGATTTGGGTACCTTTGAGTATACTTCCTTGTATTAAATTAGACAACAACTGGCATGAACCACTTTTTTAAAAAAATGTTCATTATGATATGGAATGTCAATATGCTTGATATGAAAATTATATTTTCTTTAGTTTATACAGTAAGATTTTATTCAGAGGTGGCAAAGATAAGAGGATAATACTTAATACCGTGACAGCTATAGTATGTGAGAAAGAGTAATGATAAACAATCTATACTTTATGGGAACATTATTAGAATGATTTAAGGGTTAAGAAACCTCTGAGCAGCTAATGATCAATAACTGTCAGTATTTATATTGATTAAGTATGTACAAAGCACATGGTAAAGTATTTGAAGCCCATGGTATGAAATACATCCTCCAGGTAACAGAAAAATCTTTTTAAAATTTGGAAGAAAAAAAAATGGACTCAAATTTAAATTATATTACATAGATATAGTTTTTTCATTAATGCTCATTTTGTTTTAAAATGACTATATGTACATAATTTTAAAATTAAACTAATTTACATTACATTTATCAATAAAAGAATGAGGAGAAAAATGAAAATCTGACCTTGTTTTATTTGTTTATTTGAAGCACAAAGATGAGCACTGTCTAATTATGATATCCATGGTTTTTTACCTTGAAAAAAATTAAAGAATTTTTAAACAGAAGTTAAATATGGACTTCATTGTAACTTTATGAGAAAAAAATCATTATTTTGAGAGTACTTATTAAATTAAAAAAGAAACTTTAAAATAGTGGAAGAACCATACATCAGGAATGCCCTATCCTTACCTAATTATGACTTAGTACTTTATGAATTAAAATTAAATTATTAAGTAAATTACTTTGTTACTTTTATATCTTCATTCTTTAGAGAATCTTTGATCTAAATGTGGAATCTTCCTCCAGTGTTAGAGACTGAAACTTATGTAATATTTCCAATCCTGTGTGACACTTGCCTCTTCCCTCTGGATTTTTTCATAGGTCTAATATTTCACTGATATGATAAGGTCCTGTTATGGAAACTCCCTCAGTAAATTAATATGGACAAATTACCTTTAACATATTGCATTAAAGAGTTGACTAAAATAGTGAGTTTAAGGAATTAAGTCCAAAAAAATGGTCACATAACAATTATGTGTGACAGGTAGGACTTAAACTTAAGTCTTTTTGATTCCAAGATGAGTATTATGTCCATTGTCACACAGTTCTCTGTGAGGTCTACTTAGTGTTTCATGAACTTTCTATTAGTTCTCTTTACAATATACACTAACATTATTAGTGGCAACGTGGCCCTAAAAGGCTAGGACATCACATTCTCTCCTTTTCCACTAGTCAGCCTCTCTTCTCTGTTCTAATAAATATTCCATTTAGGTCATTATAAACAAAGCTATTAATTTTTCTGTTTCAGTATTACTGTGTCCTCTAAAACATTTACTAATTTTAGGGAATTAAAATTTGAGACAATAAAATTTTGACACAATTGCAAGACTTTTCAATTAACTAGTCAATTTTTAAAGTATCTGTTATAATTTTCTAATCCAATTCTCTTTCCTTAGTTGTAAAACATGATAACAATTCCCCCTCTTCAATTTTGCAATGCCATTTTTGTTCCTCATCTTTTTTTTGTCTCAATCATCAAATATTCTCCTCTTCTCCCACCCTTACCCAATGGGAGAAAAAAAATAATACTTGTTACAAATGTGTATATTAAACAAAAGAAAATCCTATATTGCACATGCTATCTAGCTATCAGTCTTTCTGTCTGTATATCTACCTATCCATCTATCCATCTAGCCATCCATCTATCTATCTATCTATCCATCTATCTATCTTTCTATCTATCTATCTATCTATCTATCTATCTACATTGATATATACATACAATATAAAATAAGTGAATACATAAAAACACATGCATCTTTGTACACGTGTATATATGCACAAACATTGTGGCCTCTGAGTCATTCATTTCACTCTCAGGAAATAGACAAGATGTTTCAGTGTTTCATCATTAGGTCTCTTGAATCATGCATGATCATTTTCCTGACCAGATGCTGAAAACATGCAGAATTTTGCCTTTACAATATTGTCATTGTACAAATTGTTCTAATTCTGTTTATTTCACTCTACATCAAATGATGTCTTCCCAGATTTCTCTAAAATCATCCCTTCATCATTTCTAACAGCAAAATTCTATCACATTTATATACAAAAAATTCTTGTCATTTTGCAGTTAGCTACCTCATTTTATTTGTTCCCTCAAAAGAGCTACAAATATTTTAATACTCCTTAAATTAAAATCTACTTAGTTTTATTAACTAAAGATTAGTCATTTCCTTAATCAATTATCACTAGAATTATACATGTATATATGTATATGTATATATACATGCACATATAATACATACATATATAATACATATGTATTTCTACCTTCTCCCCCTTCTTTTTTAAGTCTAATTGCTGCACTCCTCTGTGTGTGTGAATTCTTTTCTCCTTTGCCTAGTTCAGATGCAAATGATGTTCATTTCAGTATCACTTTACACATTCCTCCTGCTTTTGTTTAGACTTCAATTTGTGCAGGGCAATTATGTAAGATAATTTTTGCTAACCTTCCTTTCTCTTCCCTCAAAATATATTTTCTTTCCTCTCTCTTTTCATTCTTCCTTTAAGACATAAACAAGGCAAAACAAAATTACTCTCAGACCTTCTGTCTAATTAGATTCCTCTCTATGACTCCTAATGCTGATGGGGTTCAGTGAGGACACATGTTTCATGTGCCCATAGAATGTTAGCAGTTATTCCTTATCTATTCCCTTATGATTGTATAGCTATGTTTACTTGCTTGTAGTTTTCTCAACTCCTTTGTTTGAACTTCAAAGTTTCTATCCAGTTCTTGTCTTGACATCAGGAATGCTTGGGAATTCTCTATTTCTTTACAATTCCATTTCCCCCCATATCATTTCACTCAGTTTTGTCAGGTGAGGTATATTCTTGGTAATAACCCAATACTATTTGTCTTCTGAAATAGAGGATTTTAAGTTCTTAGCTCCTTTGTATTGATGGCTACTAAATCACATATGATCCTTAATATGGAATAGTGTTTGAATTCTTTTTTGTGGCTGTTTTCAGTATATATTCTTTGATCAAGAATCTCTGGATTTTGCATAAAATATTCTTGGCAAGTTTCATTTTAGTTTCTTTCAAGATATTACTGGTGTTTTCTTTCTATTTAAATTGTATGTTCATGTTCTAAGAGATTTGGTCATTTTTAAAATTTCTTAAAATACAATTTCTAGGTATTTTTGCTGTGCTTTCATGTAGTCCAATGACCCTCATTTTTTTCCTCCTCTATTTTTCTATTTTTATGGTATTTTATTTTCTCAATTACATGTAACAACTATCTTCAACATGTATTTTCTTAAATTATAAGATCCAAATTCTCTCTCCTTTCCTGCCTTCTAGTCTAATGGTGATGATAAGCAATTTGATCTGAGTTAAACATGTATTATCATGCAAAGTATCCTTCTATATTAATCATTTTTGTAAGAAAGCACCCATACAAAATCAAAACCCCAAAATAAAACCATGTGATCTGAAAAATAGTATGCCTTGATTGCATTCTAACACCAACACTTCTTTCTCTGAGATGGATGGCACTCTTTTTCATAAATCATTCTGAAATATCTTGGATCATTGTTTTGCTCAGAATGTTGTCTTTCACAGCTGATCATCATGAAATATTGCATTAATAACTACAAAATTTTCGGAACATTAAAAGAGCCACTATAAATATCTTTGTATAAAAAAGGACTTTTCCTCTTTTTTATTATCTCTTTGGGATATAGACCTAGTAGTGATCTTATAGGATTAAAGGATATGGACAGATTTATAACCTTTTAGGCACAGTTCCAAATTGTCCTCCAAAATGGTTGAATTAGATCACAACTCCATTAACACTGTCCCTATTTTTCCATATCCTTCCCAACATTTATTATATTGTTTTACTGTCACATTGGCTAATCTGAAAGGTATAAATTGGTACTTTAGAGTTGTTTTAATTTGTATTTTTCTAATCAAGAGTGTTTTAGTTTTCTGGATATGATTATTGATAGCTTTTATTCCTTCATTTTAAAACTATATTCATATCCTTTAACCACTTGCCTATTGGGCAATGACATATTCATAAAAATTTGACTTAGTTATCTCCATATTTGAGAAATTAAGACCTTTATTATAGAAATGTGCTATAAAAGTTTCACCAGGTTGTTGTTTCCTTTCTAATTGTGGTTGCATTTATTGTGTTTGTATAAAATCTTTTTCATCTAAAAAGTTCAAAATTATTCATATTTTATTTTGTAATATCATTTCTTCTTTTGTCATAAATTCTTCCCTTCTCCATGGATCTGACAGGTAAGCTATTATATTTTCTCTAATTTACTTAAGTTATCAAACTTTATGTCTAAATTATATTCCCATTTTGACTTTATCTTGGTATAGGGTGTGAGATATTGATCTATAACTAATGTCTACCATACTGTTTTCTAGTTTTCTCAGCAATTTTGGTCAAATAATGAGTTATCTCCAAACCTGTGAACACTTGATTGCTAAGTCCACTTACCTCTATATATTCTCTATCAATTCAAATCCATTGTTAGCACCATTCTATTTCTTAGCCAATACCAGTTATATTGATGATTATTGCTTTATAATACAGAAGTCTGATACTGATAGGCCACCTTACTTTTTTTTTTTCATTAGTTCCTTAGATATTCTTGAACTTCTGTTCTTCCAGATTAATTTTTTTCCTACTATCAAATAATAAAGCCATCAATGACTCCATGAAGATTCTTAGTGGGTATGAGACTCAGAAAGGGGAACAAGAGACTGAGAGAAAATGGGTTACGAGTTAAGGACTAATGGAAAGAGAACATAAGGCGAGAATAAAGACACACAAACAAAGAAATTTCTGTCATAAGGTAGTCAGACAGTGAGCAAGCTCTAGTGGAAAAGAGCTTCCATGGTTCAGAGCTCTGATGGTCAAGAGCTTAGATGGTTCAGAGCTTAACCTTTAGCTATCACATAGCTACTTTTATTGCCCTTACAACAGTATAGGGGGAAGGGAAGAGCCAAGTGGTCTGATACATTAATATTATGAGGTAATCATCAGGAGATACAAACTGTTGGAACCTAAAACAATAGGTAGAGCTAATACCTAGATCAGGAGTTCATATGGCCTAAGGCATCTACAGTTGTTTGATACATATGTTAATTGATTGTTTTAGGTAAAATAAGGAGACTGAGATAACTGACCTGTCTTATGGAGTGTAGCCTTAGGGAAAGGCTAGGAATTTGGCAAGTTTGAGGTTCAATTTTACTCAAGGTTACAGAAATCAATCACAAGCAATACAAGAGTCAGTTTTTGAGCACTCTTAAAATAATATCAAGATTAATGTTTACCTGGATTGCTACAAATAATTTTTTATAGTTTGATTGGTCTGGCACTGAATAAGTAAAACAATTTAGATAGAATTATATTTTTTGTTAAATCTGATCAGACTACGTGAGCAATTAATATTTTTCCAGTTGTTTATATCTAACTTGACTTGATTCATGAGAAAAATGTTTTGTAATTGTGTTTGTATAATTCTTGTGTTTGTCTTGACAAGTAGACCCCTAGGTATTGTTATGATGATAATAACAGATAGTTTGGAGAAGCAGATAAATGTGTCAGGGCCAAATAGAGCTTTAAGTCAAGAGCCAGAGATTGACAGGCTACAGTGAGGAAAGGAGGGGGTAAAACACTCCTGATTCTCAAACCCCTCCCCCTCTAACTGCTTCTGCTTCAGTTGGTAATAAAGACAGGAATAAGATTCTTCTGGTAAGTTTCTGTTATGGCTGAAACCCCATTAATGTTCCTTTTCATTAATTTATATTCCTCTCAGGTCAGTTAGAGGAGATATAACAGCTAGCTATCTAACTGTTGAGGACAGAGGAGATCTTCTTTAAACTGGCAGCCAACAGGATTCAAACTAAATATACAGACTGAATTGTAAGTATCTTCTCAAATAATTATCAGGCACAGATTTGAAGGTAAAAAGTTATATTAGGAATTAACAAGGAAAATTAGAGAAGTCAATGAAGGTTTTAGGATAAAGGAAAGGTGACCCTGAACTGTAAAATTGATGCCCCCTTCCCCCTCCTCTCTGGAGGGGATGAAGCATTTAACTAAAACTGGCTCTCTTGCTATTGATAAATATTTTACTCTCTAATCACTAAGTAATTATATAATTATATTAATGAAGAATAGTAATAACAAATAGGCTAACCCTATGAGTAGAAATCACTAGCTTATGCTACAATGGCCACCTCAGGAGAAACCCCAAGTCAGGAGAAACAAGCAGAGTGTCTGCTTACATGCACTCCCACCAAATAACTGTCTTCAACCCTTCTCAACTGCCCTTCACCCAAAGTTCTCCAGGGGGGTCCCCTGGAATTCTGGGTGAAGCTCTCCCTGTACCTTTGCAGGGATTCCATGCTTTGCATCTGCACACAACAGTATTCATACTGTATATAAAGTTATTTTAAATAGAATTTTTCTATCTTTTACTGCTGAACTTTGTTGGTAATATATAGATATGCTATTGATTTATGTGGGAGGTTTTGTATCCTGCAACTTTGCTAAAATTATTTTAACTATTTTTAGTTGATTCTCTAGGATTCTCTAAGCATGCCATCAGACCATCTGCAAAGAGTGATAGATAAGTTTCCTCATTGCCTACTTTAATTCCAAAAATTTCTTTTTCTTATTGTTAAAGCTAGCATTTCTAGTACAATATTAAATAATAGTGGTGATAATAGGATCCTTGGTTCACATTTTGGTTGTATTGGGCAGGCTTCTAACTAGTCCTCATAGCAGATGATACTTGCTGATGGTTTTAGATAGATTCTATTTTTTATTTCAAGGAATGATCAATTTGTTCCAATTTTTTGATGCTTTTAATAGGAATAGGTACTGTTTTTTGTCAAAGGCTTTTTGTGCACTCAGGAAAATCATGTGACTTCTTTTAATTAATATAGTCAGTTATGCTAATAGTTTCCCAATATTAAATCAGCCCTACATTTTTTTTTCTAAATCCAACTAGGTCATAGTGAATGATCTTTGGGAATTACTGCTGTATCATCTTTCTTGTATTTTAGTTAAAATTTTTGCATCTATAATCATTAATAAAATTAGCCTATAATTTTCTTTCCCTGTTTTTAATTTCCTGGCTTAGATATCAACAACATTTTTGTGACATAAAAAAGAATTTGGTTGGACTCCTTTGACTATTTTCACAAATAGTTTATGTAAGGATTAATACACACACACACACACACACACACACACACACACACACACACACGACTAATTGTTCTTTAAATGTTTGATTGAATTAACCTGTGAAACCATCTGGTCCTGGGGATTTTTTTCTTAGGGAGTTCATTGATGGCTTGTTCAATTAGTTTTTCTGAGATGAGGTTATTTAAATATTGTATTTCCTCTTTTGCTAATCTAGATAATTTATATTTTTGTAAATATTCTTCCATTTCACTTAAACTCTCAGATTTGTTGATATATAATTTGGAAAAATAGCTCCCAATAATTGCTTTGATTCTGTAAAGATTAAAATTAATGGCTGGACAATTATTATATGAAATTATGTCATTGCCAGTATTTATTATATCTTGAGTCAGAAATTTATTTACAAATAGAGAGGAAACAATAAAGAAGAGAAATATTAAGATGTTAGAGAGGTTATCTATTCTATCAACCTAAATGTTTTGCTCTGAGTCTGCTTAATCCAGGCAGAGATTAGTTAGTTCTCAACCAGGAAGGCTGGTATTGAGTAACCATGTGGCCTCCTCCAAGATGGAAGCTACAAAACAAGGAAAGGAGTCAGCCTTTCACTCAGCCAACAAAGTAGTCCAGGAGTCAGAGTCTAAATTGAAGCCAAGCTCCAAGCCAACAATCCAAGCTGCAGTCTCCAGCAAAGCTTCCTCAAATACTCTCACCAGTCAGAAGACTATCTCCAGAAGAAAATCTCTTCATACTATCTTCTCAAAGACAATCTGCTCTGAGGGAGTTTGGGGCTTGCTTTTATGGTGGCTTCTTGTCTTTCCCCCTTTTCACCAGGGCCAATCACAGTTTCCAAATTGTCTAGCACTGCCCAGGGGGCAGTATCTGTGGAATTCACACCTCTCATCCTCTAAATGTGTCAACTCTTATCAAAGGCCTCTGAAGGTGTCAACTCTGATTGTAAAATTCACAAGTTTCTGACTGAGCTAAAAGAGTGGAGCTCTCCAAGTGATCCTGAACTCCCTTACTTAGTGTTAAATAGGGGTATTTTTAAGTTTTTCATTGATTAACTCAACATAGATAAAGAGAATAAATAATTCTCTTTCACAATTCCTTCTTCGTCAGTGATGAATTCACCTATTTCATTTTTGATACTAGTTATTTGATTTTCTTTTTTCTTTTTTTAAATCAAACTAACTAATGCGCTTTTATTTTTTCCTTCACAAAACCAACTCCTAGTCTTATTTATTATTTCAATGTTTCCCTTACTTTCAATTTTATTAATTTCTCTTTTGATTTTTAGGATTTCTAATTTGGTCTTTAATTGGGGATGTTTAATTTGTTCTTTTCAATTTTTTTTGTTTCATGCCCAATTCATTGATCTGCTTTTTCTCTATTTTGTTGCTCTAAGCATTTAGAGAAATAATTTTCTTCCAAAGTACCGCTTTGGTTGTATCCCGTATATTTTAATATGTTTTCTTCTCATTGTCATTTTCCTTAACTAAATTATTGAATGTACAATTTGTTCTTTTAGCCATGCTTTTTTTAGAATTAGAATGTTTCCAATAAATTTTAATTATTTCTTTCCATGGATTTTTATAATTTTTACTGCATTATGATCATTATGATCTGAAAGCATATACTTATTATTTCTATTTTTCTTTATTTACTCATGAAGTTTTTATGACATGATCAATTTTTGTGTAGATATCATACACTAGTGAGAAGAAGATATATCCCTTTCTATTTTCAATTCAATTTTTCCCCCAGAGGTCTATTACATTTTTTCCAGAGATCTATTAAACGTAACTTCCTCCATTTCTTTCTTGATTTATTTTTGTTTGTTTTTTTATTTGATTTTTCTAAATCTGAGAGGAGAAAGTTGAGGTTCCTTACTTTTACTCTCCAATTCTTCCTAAAGCTCATTTAATTTCTTCTTTAAAAATTTGAATGCTGACTTCCGGTTAAGATGGCGGCAGAGTAAGGAGCAGCTGCTTGATCTCTCCTGACCGAACCACACAGGACCCCTCAAGGGGAAATAAAAACGAGTCCAGAGGAACGAAGGAACCCCACAACAGGGCGCAGCATTGAAGGTACGCAGAATCGGGGCATTTCCACACTTTAAAGGGGTGAAACAGCTCTCACTAAAACACGAGAGGAAGAAGCCCCTCCCCCACCCCCCACACCGCACAAGAGGGTAAACAGGACTGGGGCAACCAGATAATCACTGGCAGCCCCTGAGCCTGTACCTGTGCGCTGCAAGACGAGGGACCCCAGGTGGCCAAGACTCTCCCTGAGGGCCCACGTGGGTGAAGGCACCGCCTCCGGCTGGGACAAAGGCCCCTAAAACTCGGCCTTTCCCAAGCACTGAAGGCATCGCCTCAGGGGCGAATAAAGATCTCCAGCCCACGGACTTTCACTACCTTCTGTGGGGGTGAAGGCAGGGTCCTAAGAGCATCAGGGCAGGCAAAGGCAGTGCCCTAGGCTTGGATAACGATCTCCAGCCCAGGCTTGGACCTCCAGTGAGGACCCGGTGCAGACCTGAGCGCGGCTGTGGAAGCAGCCCCAAAGACTGCTGAAGGAACCTCGGGCAGAGGGGCAGACCGGGAACTACCAGGAGGCCTGACCCCCAGGACAAGGAGACCGGAGCCCCCCCCCCCAAGCTTGCAAGGCTCAGGCAGACCCAGAGTGCAAAGACAAAGCGGAAAAGGGGCGGGGCTAACAATGGCCAGCAATAAGGAAGTCCAGAAGAAAAAGACCATCAAGAGAAACTCTGGAACACTGGACAACTTCTACACAGAGAAAATCCAGACAACAGAAGAGGGAAAACAAAAATCCAAACCTCCCCAAAAAAATGAAAGCTGGTCACAAGTTATGGAAGAGTTTAAAAATGAAATGCTAAGGAAGATGGAAGAAATCTGGCAAGAAAATAACAGTTTAAAAGGCAGAATTTCGCAATTGGAAAGCGAGACAAGACAACTGAAGACCAAAAATGACCAGATTGAAAAGGAAAACCAATCCTTAAAGGCTAGAATCGAACATTTAGAAACCAATGATCTCTCAAGACAACAAGAACAAATAAAACAAAGTCAAAAGACTGATAAAATAGAAGGAAACATGAAATATCTCAAGGAGAGAGTGACAGACCAAGAAAACCAGTCGAGAAGAGATAACTTGAGAATCATTGGTATTCCAGAAAAGGCAGAAATTAATAAAAACATGGACTCCATACTCAAAGAAATTATTCAGCAAAATTGCCCTGAAGTTCTACAACAAGAGGGCAATATAGACATTGAAAGGATCCATAGAACACCCTCTAAACTGGACCCAGAAAAGTCAACACCCAGAAATATAATAGCGAAATTGAAGAGCTTTCGAGTCAAAGAAAAAATCTTACAAGAAGCCAGAAAGAGACAATTCAAATATCAAGGAGCACCAATAAGGATCACACAGGATCTGGCAGCCTCAACACTAAAAGAACGCAAGGCTTGGAATACAATATTCAGAAAGGCAAGAGAACTGGGCCTTCAGCCACGAATCAACTACCCAGCGAAACTAACCATATACTTTCAGGGGAAAGTATGGGCATTCAACAAAATTGAAGAATTCCAAGTTTTTGCACAAAAGAGACCGGGACTAATTGGAAAGTTTGACACTCAACCACAGATATCAAGAGAAAGATGATGAAAAGGTAAATAAGAAACAGAGGGAAAAGAAAGAAAACTCATAGTCTTTTAAGCTTGACTCTTTAAGGGCATAAATAAGATCTAATTATCTGTATTACTAGGTGGAGAAATGCTATGTATAATTCTCTGTAGTGAACTCTATACACTATTATAATATTCACTATTATAGCAACCAGAAGAATAATTCATAGGGAGAGGACAGGATACTAAATGGTCTAAGATGACATGGGGGGTGGGAAAGAGGGGAGGAAGAGTAGGGGACACCAAGAAAAATCCGAGTAAATAAGAAAAATAAGATATTCTATTACACACAAAGAGGGCATGGGAAGGGGAGGGGATAAATACTACCATAAGAAGGAGAGGAAGAGAGCATTAAGAGGTAATAATCAAACCTTACTCTCAGTATAATCAACCCGGAGAAGGAAGAGGAGCTTTATTATCCATCTGGATAAAAAACTCCATCTAACCCTACTGAGAAAGTCAGAAGGGATAAACCAAAGGGAGCAGGGGAGTGGGGAGGCCAAAAAGGGAGGGAAGAAGAAGGGGGAGGGAATTCATTCGGTCTTTAAAAAAACAAAAATAAGGGAACAACAAGGGAGGGGACAGAAAGGGAAGTCAATCAAGGGAGGGGATAAGGGATACTGGCTGAAAGCAAACCACTGGTGTAAAAGAAAATAGTGCAATAAGAAGGAGTGGGTCTAGGGGAGGATACAAAAAATGTCAGTGAATACACAACTAACAATTGTAACTCTGAATGTGAACGGGATGAACTCACTCATAAAACGGAAGCAAATAGCAGAGTGGTTCAGAAACCAAAATCCTACCATAGGTTGTCTACAAGAAACACATATGAGGCGGGTAG
>NC_058134.1:262424099-262460875 GCF_016433145.1 Gracilinanus agilis | reverse complement strand
ATGAAAAATTTGAGGAGAATATGAAACACCTCATTGATTCAACCAAAGATCTGGAGAACAGAGCTAGAAGAGACAACTTAAGAATTATTGGTTTACCAGAACATCATGATAAAAGAAAAAGTTTAAATAGCATCATACAATAAATTATCAGAAAATTGCTCTGAAGTTCTTGAACAACAGGGAAAAGTGGAAATTGAAAGAACCCACAGATCACCTCCTACATTTAATCCACAACTGACAACTTCCAGGAATATTATAGCCAAATTCAAAAACTACCAGACCAAGGAAAAAATATTACAAGCTGCTGAAAAGAAGTCATTCAGATATCAGGGAACCAGTTAGGATAACACAAGATCTGGCTGCATCTACATTGAAGGACTGGAAGGCATGGAACACAAAATTTTGGAAACCAAGAGAACTGGTTCTACAACCAAGAATCAAGTATCCAACAAGACTAACTATATTATTGCAGAGGAAAGTATGGTCATTCAATGAAATTGAGGACATCCAAACATTCATCAAGAAAAAAACAGACTTAAACAGAGAGTTTGCTGCCCAAACCCAGAACTCAAGAGAATCAATATAAGGTAATTAAGAGAATGGGGGGAGGAGAAAAAAAATTCTTTTCTTTAAGGGACACAACAAATTCAATCACTTCATATCCCAAGAAGAAAACAAGGTATTGGCAAATATTAAAAATTATTATTACCAACAGGGTAACTAGAAGAAGTTTACATAGAGGGAACAGGGACTAACTGTATAGGATGAAATGTCAAGTGATATATAAATATATGTATTTATATATGTATGTATGTATGTATAAATATATACAAAACTAGGGGGGAAGAAGATAACAATAAGAAAAAAGGAAAGCAAACAAAAAGGAATAAATTTATATTCCATAAAGAAACACATGGGATCAACAGGGGAAAAATAACAATACATTGTAAGGGTAAAGAGGTAAAGAGAGGGAATATTCAATACTTAAGTGCATTGAAATCAACATAGAGAAGAACAATCAGATCTATAGGGGCAGAAAATTGATTCATGCCCTATAGAAAAGTAGAAGGGTAACAAAGGGACTGGTGGGGAGGGAAGCAATACTAGTGAGGGAGAGGGCTTGGGGGAAGCACCACGTGGCTTTAAAGAACAATAAGAAGGGAATAAGAAGGGAGGAGGCAGAAAGGGAAGTACAACAAGGGAGGGGATTATAGGAAGTGATTAAAAACAAAACACTGGTATAGAAGGAAACAGTGAAAGAAGAAAGAACAGGATTAGGAGAGGGAATCAAAATGTCTGGGAATGCAGAGTTGATAATTATAATTCTGAATGTGAATGGGATGAAAACACCCATGAAACTGAAGCAAATAGCGAGTGGATTAGAAACCAAAACCCAACCATATGTTGTTTACAAGAAACACATATTAGACAGACAGACAGACATAGAATGAAAATGAGAGGATGGAGCAAAATCTTTTGGACTTCAAATGAGAAAAAGAAGGCAGGGGTGACCATCATGATCTCTGACAGAGCCAAAGTAAAAATAGATAAGGTTCAAAGAGATAGGGAAGGTTACTACATCTTAATAAAAGGCAGTATGAACAATGAAGAAATATCAGTACTCAATATGTAAGCACCAAACGGAATAGCTTCCAAATTTCTAAAGGAGAAGCTAGTGGAGCTCAAGGATGAAATAGATAGCAAAACCATACTAGTGGGGGACCTGAACCTTCTCCTATCAGATCTAGATAAATCAAACCAAAAAATAAATAAGAAAGAGATAACAGAGGTGAACAAAACTCTAGAAAAATTTGAGTTAATAGATATTTGGAGAAATATAAATAGCGACAAAAAGGAATACACCTTCTTTTCAGCAGCACATGGAACATTCAGAAAGATAGACCATGTAATAGAGCACAGAAACATGGGAAACAAATGCAAAAAAGCAGAAATAATAAATGTAACCTCAGATCATAATGCAATAAAAATAGTTATTAGTAAGAATACATGGAGAAGAAAACCAAAAACTAATTGGAAAGTAAATAATATGATTCTCCAAAATAATTTAGTGAAAGAACAAATCACAGAAACAATTAATAATTTCATTGAAAACAATGACAATGATAAGACATCTTACCCAAACTTATGGGATGCAGCCAAAGCAGTTCTAAGAGGAAAATTTATATCACTGAGTGCATATATTAACAAATTAGGGAGGGCAGAGGTTAATGAATTGGGCATGCAACTTAAACAAATAGAAAATGAACAAATTAAAAATCCTCAGATGAAAACTAAATTAGAAATACTAAAAATCAAAGGAGAAATTAATACAATTGAAAGTAAAAGAACTATTGAATTAATAAATAAGACCAGAAGCTGGTATTTTGAAAAAACAGATAAAATAGACAAAGTATTGGTTAATCTTATTAAAAAAGGAAAGAAGAAAATCAAATTGACAATATCAAAGATGAAAAAGGAGACCTCACCTCTAGTGAAGAGGAAGTTAACGCAATCATTAAAAACTATTTTGCCCAATTATGTAGCAATAAATTTAACAATCTAAGTGATATGGATGAATATTTGCAAAAATATAAATTGCCTACATTAACAGCAGAAGAAATGGAATACTTAAATAATCCAATATCAGAAAAAGAAATTGAACAGGCCATTAAAGAACTCCCTAAGAAAAAATCACCAGGACCTGAGGGATTCACAAGTGAATTCTATCAAACATTCAAAAAACAATTAATCCCAATACTATACAAATTATTTGATGAAATAAGCAAAGAAGGAATTTACCAAACTACTTTTATGACACAAATATGGTACTGGTTCCAAAGCCAGGCAGATCAAAAACAGAGAAAGAAAATTACAGACCAATCTCCTTAATAAACATAGATGCAAAAATCTTAAATAGAATACTAGCAAAAAGACTCCAGCGATTGATAAAGAGGGTTATTCATCATGATCAGGTGGGATTTATACCAGGAATGCAAGGATGGTTCAACATTAGGAAAACCATCCACATAATTGACCATATCAACAAGTAAACCAAAAAAAAACCACATGATAATCTCAATAGATGCAGAAAAAGCCTTTGACAAAATACAACACCCATTCCTACTGAAAACACTAGAAAGTATAGGAATAGAAGGTTCTTTCCTAAAAATAATAAACAGTATATATCTTAAACCATCAATGAGCATCATATGAAATGGGGATAAATTAGAAGCCTTTCCAATAAGATCAGGTGTGAAACAAGGATGCCCATTATCACCTCTTTAATTTAACATTGTACTAGAGACACTAGCAGTAGCAATTAGAGAAGAAAAAGAAATTGAAGATATTAAAATAGGCAATGAGGAGACTAAGCTATCATTCTTTGCAGACGATATGATGGTCTACTTAAAAAATCCTCGAGAATCAACTAAAAAGCTAGTAGAAATAATCAACAACTTTAGCAAAGTTTCAGGATACAAAATAAATGCACATAAATCATCAGCATTTCTATATATTTCCAACACATCAGAGCTGCAAGAGGTAGAAAGAGAAACACCATTTAAAATCACCCTAGACAATATAAAATACTTAGGAATCTATCTTCCAATACAAATACAGGAATTATACAAACATAACTACAAAACACTTTCCAAAAAAATAAAACTAGATCTAAACAATTGGAAAAACATTGAGTGCTTATGGGTAGGACAAGCTAACATAATAAAAATGACCATTCTACCCAAATTAATTTACGTATTTAGTGCCATACCTTTCAAACTCCGAAAAACATTTTTTACTACATTAGAAAAACTATAACAAATTTTATTTCGAAGAACAAACGATTAAGAATATCAAGGGAAATAATGAAAAAAACGTGAAGGAAGTGGCTTAGTAGTACCAGATATTAAGCTATATTATAAAGCAGCTGTCATCAAAACAATATGATATTGGCTAAGAGATAGAAGGGAGGATCAGTGGAATAGACTTGGGGTAAATGATGTCAGCAAGACAGTGTATGATAAACCCAAAGAGTCCAACTTTTGGGACAAAAATCCACTATTTGACAAAAACTGCTAGGAAAATTGGAAAACAATTTGGGAGAAATTAGGTTTAGATCAACATCTCATACCATACACCAAGATAAATTCAGAATGGGTGAAAGACTTCAATATAAAGAAGGAAACTATAAGTAAATTAGGGGAACACAGAATAGTATACTTGTCAGATCTCTGGTAAAGGAAAGATTTTGAAACCAAGCAAGAGTTAGAGAAAATCACAAAATGTAAAATAAATAAGTTTGATTATATTAAATTAAAAAGTTTTTGTACAAGGGAAAACAATGCAACCAAAATCAGAAGGGAAACAACAAACTGGGAAAAAATCTTTGTAACAAAAAATTCTGACAGAGGTCTAATTACTCGAATATACAAGGAGATAAATCAATTGTATAAAAAATCAATCCATTCCCCAATTAATAAATGGGCAAGGGACATGAATAGGCAATTTTCAGATAAAGAAATCAAAAGTATCAATAAGCACATGAGAAAGTGTTCTAAATCTCTAATAATTAGAGAAATGCAAATCAAAACAACTCTGAGGTACCACCTCATGCCTATCAGATTGGCTAAAATGATAGCAGGGGAAAGTAGTGAATGTTGGAGGGGATGTGGCAAAATTGGGATGTTAATGCATTGCTGGTGGAGTTGTGAACTGATCCAACCATTCTGGATGGCAATTTGGAACTATGCTCAAAGGGCTATAAAAGAATGCCTGCCCTTTGATCCAGCCATACCATTGCTGGGTTTGTACCCAAAAGAGATCATAGATAAACAGACTTGCACAAAAATATTTATAGCTTTGCTCTTTGTGGTGGAAAAAAACTGGAAAGCAAGGGTATGCCCTTTAATTGGGAAATGGCTGAACAAATTGTGGTATATGCTGGTGATGGAATACTATTGCACTCAAAGGAATAATAAACTGGAGGAATTCCATGTGAACTGGAAAGACCTCCAGGAATTGATGCAGAGTGAAAGGAGCAGAGCCAGAAGAACACTGTACACAGAGACTGATATTATTATTATTATTATTATTATTATTCCTATTGACTTCCTATTGACTGACATACTATGGTAAAATCGAATGCAATGGACATCTGTACTAGCAGCAATGCAATGACCCAAGACAATTCTGAGGGATTTATGGAAAGGAACACTATCCACATTCAGAGGAAGAACTGCAGGAGTAGAAACACAGAAGAAAAACAACTGAGTGGACACTTGGGTTGATGAGAACATGATTGGAGATGTAGACCTGAAAAGACCACACCCATGTAACTATCAATAATGTGTAAATAAGTCTTGACTGACCACACCAGTGGAAATGGGAATTAGCTACAGCAGGGAGAGGGGGGGTGTCGGGGGATGGGGGTTGAAGTGGGTGAAGGGTAAAGTAAAAACATGACTTATGTAACCAGGGAAATTTTTTCTAAAAATAAAAAATTATTTAAAAAATACTATAATAGTGAATGAAGTTTTTGAAAATTACACGTAACATTTCTCCTTATAGGAATACAAACAATTTGATCTTACTGAAGCCCATAAAGAGGAAAATTTAAAAAAAAAGAATTTTCTTTCTTTCCCCTCTGTTTCTTATTTACCTTTTCATGTTTCTCTTGGTTTTTCTGGTTGGATATTGAAATTTCCATTTAGTCCTGGTCTTTTCTGTGTACATACTTGGAAAGCTTCTATTTTGTTGAATGCCCATACTTTTCCTTGGAAGTATATAGTCAGTTTTGATGGGCAGGTGATCGTTGACTGTAGGCCCAGTTCTCTTACCTTTCTGAATATCATATGCCAGTCTTGCAGTATCTTAGTGTGGAGGCTGTCAGATCCTGTGTGATCCTGATTGGTTCTCCTTGATATCTGAATTGTCTCTTTCTGGCTTCTTGTGGAATTTTTTTTCTTTTACTTGGAAACTCTTGAATTTGGCTATTATATTCCTGGGAGTTGTCTTTTCAGGGTTTAGTGTAGAGGGTGATCTATGGATCCTTTCAATGTCTATATTGCCCTCTTGTTATAGAACTTCAGGGCAGTTTTGTTGGATAATTTATTGTAGTATGGAGTCCAAATTTCTATTAATTTCAGCTTTTTCAGGAAGACCAATTATTCTCAAATTGTCTCTTCCAGGCCTGTTTTCTTGATCTGTCAATTTCTCAGTGAGATATATCATGTTTCCTTCTACTTTATCAGTCTTTTGACTTTGCTTTATTTTTTCTTGATGTCTTGAGAGATCATTGGCTCCTACTTGCCCAATTTTTGTCTTTAGAGACTGGTTTTCTGCTATAATCTTTTGATTTTCCTTTTCAATTTGGTCTATTCTGTTTTTCATATTTTCCTCCAATTTGCTTATCATTTCATTTGATTTGAGGGCATCTTTCTCCAATAGGGAGTTTCTGTCTTTTAACCTGTTAATTTACTTTAGAGCTATTTCCCACTTCTCTCGCCAAATCTCTTCCATCTTCCTCATGATCTCAGATTTGAACTCCTCAAGAGCTCATGACCAATTTTCAATTTTGGGGGAGGTTTTGGATGTGATTACTTGTTTGTTCTCTTCTGCTGTTTGCTCTGTTGTCTGGGTTTTTTCTGTGCAAAAGTTGTCGATTCTTAAAGATTTCTTCTTGATCTTTTTCTTTGGAGGTTCTTGTGTGGGGCTTGCCATTATTATTATTTCTTTCTCAGTCAGAAGTTTGGGTGAGGCCAATAGGCTCTCTGCCTATCCTATCGAGCTGTGGAGCAGGTTTCATCTGGGTCACAACACCATGCACCCTCTTAGCTTTATCCTCACGCCCAGGGTCAGTCTGTGCTTTTTAAGCTCCTGAGGTCTCAAGTCTAGTTGTTCTCAGGGTCAAGCCACCTGGTGGTCCCCTTGCTTGCTTCTCTGCCCAAAGCTCCTTTCACAGTCTCAGGGAGCTGCTTCCACAGTCATGCACCCCTCTGCACTGGGTCCCTACCCAAGGTCCATGTCTGCACTCAAGGTCAGAGTCCACATCCAAGCCTGCATGTGCACTCAATGTCCGCATCTGAAATCAAGGTCTGTGTTCAAATTTCACATGTTCTTTAGCCTCTTGGGGTCTTATGTCTTCCTTCTCTCAGGAGCAGGCCCTGGTGATACCAGGTAGCTGCCAAGCACTTAATGAATGCCCCAAACTTGCTCTAACTCTTGTGTGCTGGCTTTGGCACTATAGGTGGTGGTGGATGGGTGGGGGGAAGTTGCTCAGCTCGCATTTTAGTGAGAGCTATGTTGTTCCCTGTCAAGGGGTCCATTTGTTTGTCTGGATTTGTTTTTATGTCCTCTTGAGGAGTTATATCTGTGTGGGTTAGGAGTGTTTAAGCAAGCTGCTTCTACTCTGCCCCCATTTTAACATGGAAGCACAAAGCTTCATCAAAAAGCATCAGTTTTTTTTTCAAGAAGATATTTAATCTATTTTTTTCATACTTTTGATTTTGTTTCATTGTTTCTTGATGTCTCATGAAGTCAACCTCTACTTGCCCTATTCTAATTTTTAAGGAATTTGAACTTCTAAACCTCCTTTTCTATTTAGTCAATTCTACTTTTAAAGATATCCTTTTCTTCACTGGATTTTTGTACCTATTTTTACCTTGGGTCAATTCTGCTTTGCATTCCTTTCATTTCTCTTTCCCATTTTTCCTTTGCCTCTCTTATTTTATTCTTGAAATCCCTTTTGAGCTCTTCTAGAGCTTTATACCAATTTGTATTTTCCTTTGAAATTTTACATGTAGCTTCTTTGATCTCACTGTTCTTTTCTGAGTCTGTCTTGTTCTTCCTTGTCTCCAATATTTCTTATTGTAAATTATCTTTTGATGTTATGTCATTTTCCTAGCCTTTTTCTCAACATTTTTTCTTAAAGGTAGAGGGGTCTCTCTCTCAAACTTTAATTTCATGTTTCCCTTGCTTTTTCCCTCAACTCTAGTTTTAGGTTTCTGCATGTTTCAGTTCTTCCAAGGTGGTTTGATGGCCTGAAAGTTGGGAGCTCTGGAAGCCACCTCCCACTGTTGATTCTATGTTCTTCAATCACCTCTATTGGCTTGCAGAACTCAGAGTCCTGTGAACTAACTTGTGGTGGCTCTTAGGTCATAGTCTCAGACTGGTGCTAGGGTTTGGAACTTTCAATGGGTGATCACATGGGTGCTCTGCTTTCAGTTTGGAAAGGATCTCAGGGTCTCAGGGCTGTTTTGGGCCCAGATTCAAAGCCTGGAGCAATAGACATGGGGTGGGATTGAGTTGCTGTTGGCTTGCTCAGGTGTGAACTTGCTGAGGCCTCTACTCCCTTCCTGTGAGCTGTTTGGGCTTGATGCAGGCTGTACTCCCCACTAACTCCATTAAACCAGACAACCTCTGCCTACCTTTCAAGTTTGTTTGTTTGTTTGTTGTTGTTCTTGTTGTTTCTGCAGGGAAATTTCTTCACTCTATCCTTTATTTGGTTCTGTCACTCCAGGATTTATTTTGAAGTATCATTTTAAGGTTGGTTAGAGAGAATTTTCAGAGAACTTCAGGCTTCCATTCCTCTACTCTACCATTTTGACTCTACCTCCTCTCCTCTATTTTTCAAGTCAGTTGTTTTACCTATACTTTTTTTTTTTCTTTGACTTTTTTCTTTTTAATATTTTTCTTAGTCTTTTGCTTTTGTTTCAAAATTTCTTTTTGTTTCATGTAGACAATGACTTCTATTTGATCCATTTGAATTTTTAGAGAATTCGTTAGTTGGGTAAAGTTTTATATCTCTTGTTTTAGGCTCCTAATTCTCTTTCTAATTTTTCCGTATGGCGCTTATTTCTTTTCCTTTTTGGCTTATTTTCAAAAAATAATATTTTAACATAATTTTTAAACTTTTACTTCATCTCTTCCATGAATTTTAGTTAAAATTTTGCCCAGGTTGAATTTCTCATTGAGATTTTGCTCACAAATATTTTGAAACCATTCTCTTCATCTAGGTCTTTTGTCCTAAGAATCCTTCTCTCTATAATGAACTTTTACAGTTAGCTTTTTTTTATTTGCTCATTCTTGACTATTTCTTGACTAATGACTTAATGTCAGAGCTGATCTTTGTTCATATCTGAAAAGAAGGTCAGCTTTCTTGGAATATTGAGAAATCTATTATTATTGGATCTCAGGGATGGTTAAGACCTTCAAGTTTTCAGGTTACACAAAATAGTTGGATCCAGGACAAGGTCAGCTCACAGTGGCTTTGGCCTGAGCACTGGAAGTTACTAAACTGGATTTGAGTCAAAGAAAGAGTACTGTTTGATTCAAACACTGCCAACTGTGTGTGGAGTTGTTAAGAGTGAAAAATTGCAAGTATCTATTTGTTATGAAATTTTTTCACTAGTTGTTCTTCTACATGCTTCATACTATGTTAGAAATTTGATCTAAGGCTCTCCTCCTCCTGAGGTCTGAGTCACATAGCTACTATTTGCTTCTTCAGTTTTTCTTTCTAGATGCACAGCCTAAACCCTGCAGCTATTCCTTATCCCACAAAATCTTTGAAGGCACGGATCTCCTCTTCTACCCTACCTGTGACATGGTATTGAGTGACAAAGTTGCCAGTTGGCATCTATTCCCTGATCCTTCATGAGGTCCTACTTTACCAGACTGGATCTTGGACCTTTTATTTCCCTGGTATACATCTTTTCATTTCTGTATGTATAGCTTTTCCTTCTATACTGCTTCGCTTGATGAACTCAAAAGCTCTAATTGATTTAGTTATCATATATAGAATCAGGATCTACCTATCGTGCTCTAAGCTCTATTATTTCCAGTCTCTCTTCTCCAATGTCCTGAGGCCATCTCAATTTCACTTTGTTCAAAATGGATTTCATTATCTTTCCCCCAACACCTTCCCTAACCTAAACTTTCCTATTACTGACAAGGACATTATATTCCTTGTTCCCAGAGTTGCAACCTTGGTGTGATCCTCAATTTCTTACTCACTCTTTTCTCTCTATATTCAATCTATTGCTAAGGTCTGCTGATTTACCTTTGCTATATCTCTTGAACATGTTCTCGTCTCTCCTATAACACTGCAAATACTGTGGTGCAGAAATAATGCATCAGCTCATACCTGGATTTCTAATGCAATAGTCTCTTAGTGTGTCTTCTGCCTCAAGTCTTTCCCACTCTAATCCATCCTTCATTTAGCCACCAAAGATGTTTTCCTAAAATTCAGGCCCAACCATATTATTTATCAATTTATTAAATTCTAGTAGTTCCCTATCTTCTCTAGAATCAGACAAAATAGTACCATTTGTCACTGAAAGTCTTTTATAACCTATCCTCCCCTATCTTTTCAATCATCTTAAACCTTACTCCTTTATCATGTATTCCTCAATCTAATAATACTGGCCTCCTTCCTGATCCATTTTTAGTACTAGAATTTTCTCTGACTTTTCCCCATTTCTGGAATATTTTTCCTTTCTAAGCTTGGTTACTGGCTTCCCTGAATTTTTAAGTCTACTATACTCTCATCTATTACAAGAAGCCTTTTATAATCCCTCTTAATTATAGTCCCTTCCTTATTTAAATTATTTCCTACTTATCCTGTATATATCCTGCATTTACTCTGCATAGTGTAGCCATCTTTTTGCAAGTGTCCATTTTCTACAAGCAACATCAAGTGGGGGTTCAGAGTTTAGAACTCCAAAGAAGCCAGGAGTCATTGAAAGTCTGTTAGAGCAGCACTATAAAAGGAGGTGAATCCCAGGCAAATCAACTCAGTCCTGAGTTTGGGTGAAAGGGTGGAAGGGAGGTTTATGGGTAGGTCTCTGTTGAACCTTAGTAATACTTTCCAGGATTGTAATTAGCCTGATCCATAGTGCTTTGTCTAGCAGTTCCAGTCAATCTCTGCAATAACCTGAATTCTGCAATACACATATGTGTGTGAGTGTGTGTGTGTGTGTGTGTGTGTGTGTGTGTGTGTGTACCATGAAGTTATATTAACAAATCATCTCAGAAGACCAACATCAGCTACTTATCACCATCTGGCCTAAGTATCTCAGTCATCCATCAGCTACTGGATAGAAGCTGTAACCAAGCTGAGTGTAGAACCCCTGAAAGGGGAAAACCTAAATTTTACTCATCTAGATTTAGTGTTAGAATTCCCTTAATCCTCTCTCCTTCCCCCTCTTACCTAAGATAAAAATATCTTCAGTTTATACCTTCTTCTGTCAATTAAAGAAGTTACCTAATATAAAGAAGCTTTAGTCATCTTGCTGTTTAGTCCTTCACCTTCAAAAGAATTTCTCCATACTGTCTGAATTTGGCAGTTGGGGGAGTCTCTTTACTGTGGGACATTCCCATAAGTTTTCCACACAAGTTCTAGCTTGTGAATTATTCCCCATCAACTTGAGTTATCAACACTATAGGCAGTATATATACCCTCATAGCCATATATAACATTTGAAAAGATACCTAGTTGAAATCCACAAGGGAACCATTGGGCTTGAGCCAGTTTTGTTAAGGATTGTCTAAGTTCCTGGCTGCTGGGGGACTGATACAACTGGCCCTAAGATTGCCCAACTCCCACAGGTTGAGCTGTGGAGCTGCTAATCATTCTGCTGTCTGAGAATCATCTTTACAATAATTTAAAATTTTTTGTTTGCTATTTCTCCAATTAAGATTGTGAGTTCCTTGAGGGCAGAGGCTCTTTTGTTTTTGTTTATTTGTATCTCCAGCATGTAGCACAGTGCAGTATATAGTGTAGTACATAGTAGATACTTAATAAATGCTTATTAGCCAAGTAATTTTCTGAATGATTGGTTCCTGGACAAATTCCTGTGTCTGTTTCCTAATCCTGTCCTAGGCCAGAAAAATGACTAACTCAGGATATGGTCAGGTACATTTCCTAGATCAGTTTGTTTGTTTGTATGTTTTGGGGGTGTTTCTTTGTCTTTGCTGTACTTCTTCTTTTCCACCATCTTGGCTTCCTCTTCTCTAAATCTTCTCTTTAAAAGATTGTCGACAGTCTCTAAGCCAACATATATCCAATCTATTTTAATACTAGAATTTCTTTCCTCTAAGGCTAGTAACATGAACTCATTAATGACAGCTAAATACCTTTTTTAATTACCTCTGTGGTAGGAATGACACTCTAATACTGGACCTGTGCAACTTAAATTGTATTTTTTCCTTAAAGTATATTAAAACTATATCCAACACTTGAGTAGTTCAAATGATTAAAGATTCCACCTATTTAAATCATTTCCTGATCCTCTGATTACCAAACAGTCAAGAGAAGGAGCTCCAGGCTTCTTCTCAGATGTTTAGCTTTTAGAAAATGATGAGTAATTCAGGACAGAGATTTTTATTCGACTGAATCGCCTTGAGATGAGTCTTTAGAGTATACACAAACACTCATATACACAGAGACACACAGACACAGTCAACACACACACACACACATACAGAATACTCTTGAATTAATATGGTTAGTTGAATATTCTTTTGTTAAATATGGAAAAATCTATGAATTTTTCATTTTATTGCAATGTCAAACAGAGACACCCAGAAAACTAGCATGAGCTGATGCATCCCCAGAATATCTACTTTATCTTTGTTACCATCCTTATATTGGTTATTTTCCATTTCTTTCCTATTCTGTAAAGAATTTCCTTGTCAGAGAAACCAAACAAAAAGAAACAAAATTAATGGTGTCTTAGTCTGCTTTCTCTCTCTTATGTTATTTTTTAAAAATATACTCTGAAAAACAATTCCATCTCTCCCTTTTTTAAATTCCTCTTTTTTTCTACTAAATCTAACAAATACTTCCTCCACACATTTTCTTCATTTTTAGCTTTCCTCACCAAGCTTAGCTCATGCTCAGCTTTAATATTCCTAACAGAATTGGTGAAGAATTATGTCAGGTTTTTAAAGTCTGTTTTCTTTTTTTAAATAATTTTTATTTTTTAGAAAAGTTATCCATGGTTACATGATTCACGTTCTTGCTTTTCCCTTCACACTCCAATCTCCTCCCCCCCCCCAAATCAATGCTCATTTCCACTGCTTTTAATATGTGTCATCAATCAAGACTTATTTCCAAATTGTTGATTGTTGCATTGGTGTGGTAGATTCAAGTCTACATCCCCAATCATGTCGGCCTCAACCAATGTGTTCAAGCAGTTGCTTTTCTTCTGTGTTCCCACTCCTGTAGTTCTTCCTCTGAGTGTGGGTAGTGTTCTTTACCATAAATCCCTCAGAACTGTCCTGTGTCATTGCATTGCTGCTGGTACAGAAATCAATTACATTCAATTTTACCATAGTACATCAGTCTCTGTGTACAATGCTCTTCTGGCTCTACTCCTTTCACTCTGCATCAATTCCTGGAGGTCTTTCCAGTTCACATGGAATTCTTCCACTTTATTATTCCTTTGAGCACAATAGTAGTCCATCACCAGCTTATACCACAATTTCTTCAGACATTTACCAATTGAAGGACATACCCTCATTTTCCATTTTTTTTGCCACCACAAAGAGCGTGGCTATAAATATTTTCATACAAGTCTGTTTTTCTATGATCTCTTTGGGGTAGAAAGCCAACAACAATATGGGTGGATCAAAGGGCAGGCAATCTTTTAGAGCCCTTTGAGGATAGTTCCAAATTGCCATCCAGAATGGTTGGATCAATTCACAACTCCACCAGGAATGCATTAATGTCTCAATTTAGCCACATCCCCTCCACACTCATTACTCTCCCCTACTATCATTTTAGCTAATCTGCTAGGTGTAAGGTCATACCTCAGTATTATTTTGATTTGCATTTCTCTAATTATTAGAGATTTAGAACAATTTCTCATGTGTTTATTGATACTTTTGATTTCTTTATCTGAAAATTGCATATTCATGTCCCTTGGTCATTTATCGATTGGGGAATGGCTTGATTTTTTTATACAATTGGTTTAAATCCTTGTATTTTTGAGTAATTAGACCCCTGTCAGAGTTTTCCGTTATAAAGATTTTTTCCCAATTCGCTGTTTCCCTTCTGATTTTGGTTACATTTTTTTTGTACAAAAGATTTTAGTTTGATATAATCAAAATCATTTATTTTACATTTTGTAATTTTCCCTAACTCTTGCATGGTTTTAAAAGTTTTCCTTTCCCAGAAATCTGATAAGTATACTATTCTGTGTTCACTTAATTTATTTATAGTTTCCCTCTTTATATTCAGGTCATTCACCCATTCTGAATTTATCTTGGTGTAGGGTGTGAGATGTTGATCTAAACCTAATCTCTCCCATATTGTTTTCCAATTTTTGTAACATATTTTGTCAAATAGTGGATTTTTGTCCCCAAAGATGGGCTTTTGGTGTTTATCATACAATGTCTTGCTGACATCACTTACCCCAAGTCTATTCCACTGATCCTCCCTTCTGTCTCTTAGCCAGTACCATATTGTTTTGATAACGCCTGCTTTATAGTATAGTTTAATATCTGGTACTGCTGGGCCAACTTCCTTCACATTTTTTTTAATTATTTCCCTTGATATTCTTGATCTTTTGTAATTCCAAATGAACTTACTTATAGTTTTTTCTAATTCAGTAAAAAAGTTTTTTGGTAGTTTGATAGGTATGGCACTAAATAAATGAATTAATTTCTATAGAATGGTCACTTTTATTATGTTAGTTTGTCCTACCCACAAGCAATCAATGTTTTTCCAATTGTTTAGATCTAGTTTTAATTGTTTGGAAAGGGTTTTGTAGTTGTGTTCATATAATTCCTGTGTTTGTTTTGGTAGATAGATTCCTAAGTATTTTATATTGTCTAGGGTGATTTTAAATGGTGTTCCTCTTTCTACCTCTTGCTGCTCTCATGTGTTGGAAATATATAGAAATGCTGATGATTTATGTGCATTTATTTTGTATCCTGCATCTTTGCTAAAGTTGTTGATTATTTCTACTAGCTTCTTAGTTGATTCTCTAGGAACTTTTTAAGTAGCCCATCATACCATCTGCAAAGAGTGATAGCTTAGTCTCCTCATTGCCTATTTTAATGCTTTCAATTTCTTTTTCTTCTCTAATTTCTACTACTAGTGTTTCTAGTACAATGTTAAATAATAGAGATGATAATGGGCATACTTGTTTTACACCTGATCTTATTGGGAAGCCTTCTAATTTATCCCCATTGCATATGATGCTTGTTGATGGTTTTTGGTATATACTGTTTATTATTTTTAGGAAAGGTTCTTCTATTCCTATACTTTCCAGGGTTTTCAAAAGGAATGGGTATTGTATTTTCTCAAAGGATTTTTCAGCATCTATTGAGATAATCATATGATTTTTTGTTTGTTAGATTGTCGATATGGTCAATTATGTGGATGGTTTTCCTAATGTTGAACCATCCTTGCATTCCTGGTATAAATCCCTCCTGATCATGGTGGATAATCCTCTTGATCACTTGCTGGAATCTTTTTGCTAGTATTCTATTTAAGATTTTTGCATACATATTCATTAGGGAGATTGGTCTGTAATTTTCTTTCTCTGTTTTTGATCTGCCTGGCTTTGGAACCAGTACAATATTTGTGTCATAAAAGGAGTTTGGTAAGATTCCTTCTTTGCTTATTTCATCAAATAATTTGTATAGTATTGGGATTAATTGTTCTTGAAATGTTTGATAGAATTCACTTGTGAATCCCTCAGGCCCTGGTGATTTTTTCTTAGGGAGTTCTTTAATGGCCTGTTCAATTTTTTTTTCTGATATTGGATTATTTAATTATTCTATTTCTTCTGCTGTTAATCTAGGCAATTTATATGTTTGTAAATATTCATCCATGTCACCTAGATTGCTATATTTATTGCTATATAATTGGGCAAAATAGTTTTTAATGATTTCCTTAATTTTCCCTTCATTATAGGTGAGGTCTCCCTTTTCATCTTGATACTGTTAATTTGATTTTTTCTTTCCTTATTTTTATTAGATGGGGCAGTACTTTTTCTATTTTATCTGTTTTTTCAAAGTACCAGCTTATAGTCTTATTTATTAATTCAATAGTTTTTTATTTTCAATTTTGCCAATTTCTCACTTGATTTTTAGTATTTCTAATTTATTTTTCATCTGAGAATTTTTAATTTGCTCACTTTCTAATTTTTTAAGTTGCATGCCCAATTCATTAATCTCTGCCCTCCCTAATTTGTTAATATATGCACTCAAGGATATAAATTTCCCCCTTAGTACTACCTTAGCTGTTTCCCAAAAAGTTTGGTAGGATGTCTCATCATTGTCATTCTCTTCAATGAAATTGTTGATTGTTTCTATGATTTATTCTTTGACTGGTTTTGGAGAATCATATTTTTAAATTTTCAATTAGTTTTTGATTTGCCTATCCAGGTGCCCTTACTAATTAATATTTTTATCGCATTGTGATCTGAGAAGTTTACATTCATTATTTCTGCTATTTTGCATTTGTTTGTAGTGTTTCTATGCCCTATTACATTGTCAATCTTTGTGAATGTACCATATGCAGCTGAAAAGAACGTGTATTCCTTTTTGTCCCTACTTATTTTTCTCCACATATCTATTAAATTTAATTTCTCTAGGGCTTCATTCACCTCTCTTATCTCTTTCTTATTTATTTTTTGGTTTGATTTATCTAGATCTGAAAGCGGAATATTTAGATCTCCCACTATTATGGTTTTATTTCCTTCTTGAGCTCTACCAGTTTCTCCTTTAGGAATTTGGATGCTATGCCATTTGGTGCATACATATTGAGTACTGTTTTTTCCTCATTATTTATACTGCCTTTAATCAGGATGTAATGACCTTCCCTGTCTTTTTTAATCATATCTATTTTTACTTTGGCTTTGTCAGAAATCATGATCGCCACTCCTGCCTTCTTTTTCTCATTCACAGCCTAAAAGATTTTGTTCAAGCCCTTCACCTTATGTATGTCCACCCACCTCATATGTGTTTCTTGTAGACAACATATGGTAGGGTTTTGGTTTCTAATCTCTCTGCTGTTTGCTTCCGTTTTATGAGCGAGTTCATCCCATTCACATTCAGAGTTATAATTATCAGTTGTGTATTCCCCAACATTTTGGTATCCTCTCTTAGTTCTACCTCTTCTTCTTAAACTAGTTCCTTTTAAAGCAGTGATTTGTTTTAAATCAGTAACCCTTGTCCCCTCCCTTGTTATTCCCCTATTTTAATTCTTAAGGCCTAATGAATTCCCTCTCCCTTCTCCTCCCCTTCCTTTTTTGACTTCCCCATTCCCGTGATCCCCTTGGTTTATCCCTTCTGACTTTCTTAGTAGGGTTAGATAAAGTTCTATAATCCCAATGGATATAGCTACTCTTCCCTCTCAGGGTTAATTCCCCTGATTTTAAGGTTTAAATATTACCTCTTAATGCTCTCTTCCTCTCCTTCTTATAATAGCATTTGTCCCCTCCCCTTCCCATGCCCTCTTTGTGTGTAATAGAATATCCTATTTTTCTTATTCATTCAAGTTTCTCTTGGTGCCATCTACTATTTACCCCCCTCTTTCCTACCCACCCCCATATCATCTTAGACCATTTAGTACTCTGCCTCTCCCTGTGAATAATTCTTCTAATTGCTATAATAGTGGATAGTATAATAGGAAATAGAGTTCACTACAGAGAATTACATATAACAATTCTCCATATAGGAATATGAGTAATTAGATCATATTGAAGCCCTTAAAGAGGCAACTTTAAAAATAAGAGTTTTCTTTCTTTCCCTGCCATTTCTTATTTGCCTTTTCATGTCTCTTGGTTTTTGTGGTTGGATATCGAACTTTCCATTTAGTCCTGGTCTTTTCTGTGCAAGTACTTGGAAATCTTCTATCTTGTTGAATGCCCATACTTTCCCCTGGAAGTATATAGTCAGTTTTGATGGGTAGCCCGTCCTTGGTAGCAGACCCAGTTCTCTTGCCTTTATGAATATCATATTCCAAGCCTTGAGGTCTCATAGTGTGGAGGCTTCAAGATCCTGTGTGAACCTGATTGGTTCTCCTTGATATCTGAAGCATCTCTTTTTGGCTTCTTATAAATTTTTTTCTTTTATATGGAAGCTCTTGAATTTGGTTATTATATTCCTTGGGGTTGTCTTTTCAGAGTTTAGTGTAGAGGGTGATCTATGCATCCTTTCAATGTCTATATTACCCTCTTGTTGTAAAACTTCAGGGCAATTTTGCTGAATAATTTCTTGTATTATGGAGTCTAAATTTCTATTAATTTCAGCTTTTTCAGGAAGACCAATGATTTTCAAATTGTCTCTTCTAGACCTATTTTCTTGATCTGTCAATTTCTCAGTGTGATATTTCATGTTTCCTTTTATTTTATCAGTCTTTCAACTTTGCTTTATTTGTTCTTGTTGTCTTGAGAAATCATTGGCTTCTACTTGCCCAATTCTTGTCTTTAGAGACTGGTTTTCTGCTATATTCTTTTGATTTTCCTTTTCAATTTTTTCTATCCTGTTTTCCAGCTGTTTGGTTTTGTTCTCCAATTTGCTTGTCAAATATTTTGATTTGGGGGCATCTTTTTCTAATTGCCCAGTTCTAGCCTTTAGAGACTGGTTTTCTGCTATAATCTTTTGTTTTTTCTTTTCAATCAATCTGGTCTGCTCCATTCTTCAAGGCTTACAGCTGGTCATTTCTGATCTTCAATTTGCTCATCAATTCATTTGATTGCTGAGCCTCACTTTCCAATTGTGAAATTCTGCCTTTTAAACTGTTATTTTCTTGCCAGGTCCTTTCCATCTTTCTCATAATCTGAGATTTGAACTCTTCAAGAGCTTGGAACCAGTTTTCATTTTTTCAGGAAGGTTTAGATATGGTTACTTATTTGTTCTCCTCTGCTGTTTGCTCTGTTGTCTGGATTTTTTTCTGTGTAAAAGTTGTCAAGTGTTAAAGATTTCTTCTTGATATTTCTTTTCTGGGGTTCTTTTTTCTGGCTTGCCATTGTTATCCTAGGGCCCTCTCAGCTTTATCCTCATGCCCAGGGTCTGTCTGAGTTCTTTAGGCTCCTGAGGTCTCAGGTCTAGTTGTTCTCAGGGTCAAGCCTCCTTGCTTGTTCCTCTCCCCAAAGCTCCTTTAACAGTCTTAGGGCACTGCTTTCACAGTCATTCCCCACCTCTGCACTGGGTTCCCCCCCCAAGGTCCACACTTGTGCTCAGGATCCGCAACTGCAGCTGCCACCATGCCTGCTCTAAAAGTCTGTGTGCAAAGTCCATGAGTTCTTTAGCCTCTTGGGGTCTTAAGTCTTGGTGATCTCAGGAACAGGCCCTGGTGATGCAGGTAGCTGACAATGACTTAAGGGATGCCCCAAACTTGCTGTAACTCTTGTGAGCTGGCTTTGGCCCTGCAGGTGGTGGTGGGGGTGAGGGGGTTCCTCAGCTCGCATTTTAGTGAGAGCTATTTCACCCTCTTATAACATGGAAATGCCCCAATCCTATGTAACTTCAATGTTGCTCCCTGTTGTGGGGTCCCTTTGTTCGTCTGGATTTGTTTTTATATCCTTTTGAGGAGTCCTATATGTGTGGGTTAGGAGAGGTTAAGCAGCTGCTTTTTACTCTGCTGCCATCTTAACTGGGAACTAAATCTGTTTTCTTTTTTTTTTTTTAAACCCTTAACTTCGGTGTATTGTCTCATAGGTGGAAGAGTGGTAAGGGTGGGCAATGGGGGTCAAGTGACTTGCCCAGGGTCACACAGCTGGGAAGTGGCTGAGGCCGGGTTTGAACCTAGGACCTCCTGTCTCTAGGCCTGACTCTCACTCCACTGAGCTACCCAGCTGCCCCCACTAAATCTGTTTTCTATCATCTCTTATGTCTCTGTGTACATTTTATCTTTCTTAAAAATATAAGTTGCTTGTTGAGACTCTTGGGCAACCATATCCCTCTCTTGAGGCAACCCTACATTTTCTGATTCTTAAAAATTATTGTCTGAATATACTTCTTGAGGTTTTCTCATATCTTTCAACCCTCTTGAAATGATTTATCCTGTAAAATATGTTTATAGTTATTCTTCCTTCCCAAATCTAGGGTGTATATTAGATTAACTCTTCTTTTCATTTCCTTGATTACGAACTCTAATATTAAGTGATTTTTTTTTCTCAAAGTTCTCATCATTTCTTCCCCTGAAACTCATCCTTCCCATTTGGTGAAAATGAAATCTAGGATAAGTTTTTCTTCCACATTTGGAAGGATGGTATTATCATTGAGGGAAATCAAGAAATTATTAACCATTCTGCTTTGAGCAGAAAGAGAGTTCTACAAATGTACAGATGACTTAAATTTTATATCACTACAATATCATTCATATCTGCCAGGCTTATGATCTGAACTCGTGATTGTATATTTCCTTTCTGATATATAATACTCTTATCTATACCTATTTTTCCTTATATTTTCATAGAAAATTGAATATTAATTTCAATATATTTTATGCAGAGAAAGTGGTTTTCAGTATTTCTATAAGAGACTTTATGAAGATGGCAATCAACCTATTTCTCATCCATATCCTCTTCTTTATTCTTTCTACTGTCACATTCATAGAAGCCCTCATTACTACCTGCCTGGACTATTGCAAACGAATCCAGGTATGTGTCTCCACTACAATTTTCTCACTCTGTCAGTTCAACCTTTATACTACTGCCAAATAGAATCATAAATACAGAGTATGATGGTCATGTAGTCCAAACCCCTCATTTTACATATGAGGAAACAGAACCAGAGAGGTTAAAAGTCTAGTCACCAGTAAAAGACAAAAGAGGGACTCTAAAGGAAGTCATATGACTTCAAAGAAAGAATATTTTCCAAAGCTTCCATACCTTCCTCCAAGCATTGTTGTAAGCAATTTCTTGGTAAACTATGTGTATATATACATATATACACATATGTTTACACACCATACACATATAGCATGCAAACATATGTGTATATATACACATAGTTTACCAAGAAATATATATACACATATGTTTGCACACTATATGTGTATGGTGTGTAAACATATGTGTATATATGTAGTTTGTATGAATATATCGTGTCAATTATTAATGTTTAAAATGTATATTTCCCTTAGTGTCCAACTTAATGATATCCAAAAATACTTTAAATATTTAATGAACTGAAATCTTTTAAAAATTAATAGGTTAAGGGGGCAGCTGGGTAGCTCAGTGGATTGAGAGCCAGGCCTAGAGACAAGAGGTCCTAGGTTCAAATCCGGCCTCAGACACTTCCCAGCTGTGTGACCCTGGGCAAGTCACTTGACCCCCATTGCCTACCCTTACCAATCTTCCACCTATAAGTCAATACACAGAAGTTAAGTGTTTAAAAAAAATTAATGGGTTAAGGCCACCAAAAAATCTACAAATGGAGGTATGATGTAAATACAGAATTCATCATCTTTCATAAAAACATTCATCTTTATATGTATATATGTATAATATATGTTATATACTTGCAAAAATGCACAACACAGATATATACTCATATCCTATAAAGACTTTCAGAAAATGTGGTTATTTCTTCAAATAACTGACACAGTGTTACTGACCCTCTAAAATGCCAGCATCTGATAGAGTAACAGTTTAAAATGTAAATAACACAGGAGTACAGATTCTTTGTACTTGCACCTCAAATGTCTAGTCCAGTGCCTGACAGCCTGACACATAGAAGACAATATTGATTGATTGATTGATTCATTGGTTTTCCACACCAAATAGATGTTCATCTCTCTATCTCATCATGTGCTCCTCTAGCTATTTCCAGAACAACTCCCTTGCCTTTGTCCATCAATTTTAGAGTAGCATCTCAGATATTTTCCTTTCTTGGGTCTTTCCTGTTCTATACCTTCATCTCTCCACCTGTTTAGAGTTAAGGGCTCTAAAGGCTCTAAGTGATGGTTTGTGCTTACTCCCAGCAAGACTGGATCTGTTTTTGAATTATAGTGTCTGTACTCCTTCATACTACTCAACCCAATTTGTACCAGATAAAAACATAAATAAATGCTATATACATGTATGTATGTACACACATATATATGTCTATACATGCTACATTTGTATATATTTGTGTTATACACACAATATATATATACACTTATGTGTAGATGAGTATATATGTTTATGGATAGATAGAAAGATATATAGAAAGAAAGATAGATGGATAGATAGATAGATAGATAGATAGATAGATAGATAGATAGATAGATAGATGATAGATAGATAGATAGATAGATAGATGTTAGAAAGAATATTGGGGTTAGTTCCTCATCCTCATGAGTTTCATTCACTGCAAAATATTTGTTTTTCAGGGTTATCTTTATGTATTTTTGTTTTGCAAAAGCAGTTTGAACATAACACCAGACTTCAGAAGATGAGAGGGAGCAAAGCCTCTAAGAGATGCAAATGCTAAAGACAGGTTACTTTTATACATGCAATCAAAGGCTCAGTGAGATCCTCTGAATGCTCTTAAGCTAAGAAGGCAATAAGGAAGAAAGGGATGACCAGCAAACTCTGAGACTTTGATCTAAGAAGTTCTCCAAAATTAATCTTCAAGGAAAAAGACTCATGATGGCCTTTCCTAAATTTGTAGCCATAGATTTAATAAATAAACATTGACAAATTCTTGGTTTTCATAATCACTGACCAATTAAAATTTGTTCTTTAGTACACAATATCAATTGGTTGATTCATTGGTCATATTGATATAATCATATTATATTCATATTGATGTAATTGTCATATGTTTAAATGATTCTTATCTTGCTTTTGTCATGGAACCTTTTAGCAACTTGGTGAACACTATAGATACTTTCTCAGAATAATGTTATTAAATGAATAATACAAAGTATATGAGATTATAAAAGAAAATTATATTTAAATATAATCACATTAATTTGTGTATATATGCATAACACATATGCACAATCATACAATGCAAGTATATCTGTATGCCCACCTGTACATACATATGTGTATATTTATACATACAGGTGTATATTTAAATGTATAAATATATGTCTATGTCCTACCCTTCAGAATTCTTGCTTTTGAAATCCAAAAGTGTATCTGCCATCCTGGGGTATAAGTAGAGTATATGGATAAAGAGATTGCTAGAAGGTATGTGGTCCTTCATTGATTCATAATGGAAAAAACATTTACAAGTAAACACAAACCCCACTAAGAGATTCAAGGACTGAGTTTTATATATATATGTATGCATATATACACATATACGCATATATATATATACACATATGTGTGTGTGTCTGTGTGTTCCTCAGTCCCTCACATAAGATCTTCAAAAATTTTGTCCATCTTTTGAACTTATTTAAATTTTTTTGATTACATGTCAATACAAATTCTTAATATTAATTTTCTGATATTTTGTAATCCATGTTCTCTCTCTCCCAATTACTCCCCCATCCCCAAGAAGGCAAGTAGTAGGTTGTACATATATCATCATATAATACACATTTCAATATTCATTCTATAGGGATATAGAGTTAAGGATAGTCTGGTTTTCTAGGGTTAGTTCAAAGAAGGGAATTTTGAGAGAAGCCCTGGGAAAGGATTCTGAGTAGAAAGGAATTGTGGATTTAAAACTGGAAATAACTGAACTTCACTTCCTTCTTGGATTTTGAGCAAGCTGGAGGGAGGTATTGTCTCTGCCTACAATTCCTATCAAGCTGAAGGAGGGCTTTTACCTTTGAGAGATTCTCCCTGGAGGGTCAGAATTTTTCTGGAGAAGTCCTTGGCATCCATGTAGAGGGTTTAGTTGGAGGGAAACAATTTCCCTGAGTCCAGGTTTCATCTGCTGGTAGTCCAGCTACCAGAATTCCTATTGGTTAAGGTAATCCAAAGTTTTCCATTTGTAACTTTTGTTACTTAATACAGCAGTCAAACCCAGGGTTTTTTCCCCTTTCTTTCTTATTAATTATTGGTAGTAAGTTTAGATTAAGTCTGGTTTCTTAGATAGCATAGGGAGGATTAAGTAGGACCCATAAAAGAAAACAAAGCCTCTCCTTCAACAGGAGACTTAGAAGTTGGGTGGAGTTAGTGTGGATAGTGTTTGGGTTCTACCTACCTGTTTCTTTCTTCCCTTTTAAAAATAAACTTTATTTTCATAAACCAATGATTTTTGTGCTTCAGTGGCCCTGGAAGTTCCTAGGTGGGTTGTAATATCTAACATCCCTTTAGGACGCTTCTCCAGTACAATCCAGTTGTAAAAAAAGTCATATATTGCTTGCACTAGACAAAAAATTCACAAGGGAAAAAAGAAAAGAATGGTACATTTCAATTTGCCTTCAGATTCCATCTGTTCCTTTTTTGGTGGTGGATATTCTTTTTTGTCATGAATTTCTTGCAGTTGTCCCAAATCTTTGCCTCGTCGATTATAGTTCGTCACAATTGAGTATCATATATTATTCTTCTTACTGTGTGCAACATTCTCCTAGTTCTGCTTACTCCCCTTTGCATCACTTCATATAAGTATTTCCAGGTTTGTTTTTTTGTGATTATCTTGTTTGTTATATTTTTCCATTCTGTTATAAGGATATACCACAATTTGTTCAGCAACTCACCAATAGTGGACATCCAGTTCTTTGACAGAACAAAAAGAGCTGCTATACAAAGGAAGGTAATAAATGTTGGAGGGGATGTGGCAAAATTGGGACATGAATGCATTGGGTGGAGTTGTGAATTGGTCCAACCATTCTGGATGGCAAATTGGAACTATGCCTAAAGAGCTTTAAAAGACTGTCTGCCTTTTGATCTATTCATACCACTGTTGGGTTTATACCCCAAAGAGATAATAAGGAAAGAGACTTGTACAAAAATATTTATAGCCATACTCTTTGTGGTGGCAAAAAATTGGAAAATGAGAGAATTAATGTCCTTTGATTGGGGAATGGCTAAACAAATTGTGGTATATGTTGGTGATGGAATACTATTGTGCTATAAGGAATAAGGAACTGAATGAATTCCATATGCACTGGAATAACCTCCAGAAATTCATGCAGAGTGAAAGGAGCAGAACCAGGAGAACCTTATACAGAGAGATGTATACATTGTGGCACAAATGAATGTAATGGACTTCTCTACTAGCAGCAATGCAATGATCCAGGACATTTTTGAGGGACTTATGAGAAAGAATGCTACCCACATCAAGAGAAAGAACTGTGGGAGTAGAAACACAGAAGAAAAACAACTGCTTGATCACATGGGTCAATGGGGACATGATTGGGGATGTAGACTCTAAGTGATCACCCTAATACAAATATTAATAATATGGAAATAGGTCTTGATCAATGACATGTGTAAAACGCAGTGGAATTACTCATTGGCTATAGGGGGGTGGGAGGAAGGGAAAGAACACAAATCATGTTACAATGGAAAAAATATTCTAAATCAATTAATTAAATAACATTTTTCAATTTAAAAAAAAAGAACTGCTGTAAATATTTTTTGTACAGGCAGGTTGTATCCTCCTATATTTAATCTATTTGGGACGTTGACCTAGTAGTGATATTGCTGTGTCAAAGGGTATCCCCAACTTAATGGTCCTTTGGGCATGATAATAGTTTGAAGCAACACCAAGATCCTGATTTTTCCACATCCCCTCCAGCATTTATCATTTTCTTTTTTTGTTTTATTAGCCAGTCTGATGGTGTGAGGGTGGTACCTGAGAGTTATGTTAATTAGCTTTTCTCTAATCAATAATGATTTGGAGCATTTTTATGTGACTAAAGATCATTTTAATTTATTTATCTGAGATTCATTTCATTTGGTCATTTGTCAATTGGGAAATGTTTATATTCTTATATATTCATCTCACTTTTATATATTTGAGAAATGAACCCTTTGTCAGAGAGACTTGCTTTAATTCCTACCCCCCCCTAGTTTTTTGTTTGCCATTTAATCTTGGTTGCATTCTTTTTTTGTGCAGAAACTTAAAAAAATTAATGTAATCTAAATTGTGTATTTTACATCTCATAATGTTTTCTATCTTTTATGATCTAAATTCTTCCCTTACCCATAGGTCTGACAGATAAACTATTTTGTGCTCCCCTTATTTATGGTACCCTCTTATTTCTAAGTCATGTATACATTTTGACTTTATTTTCTTTTATGACTTGAGATATTTGTCTTTGCCTAATTTCTGACATCCTGTTTTCTAGAGTTCTTAGCAGTTTTTGTCAACTTGTTCTTCTTCAAGAAGCATGGATCATTGAGTTTGTCAGACACTAGGTTGCTATGGTCATTTCCAATGAGTGTTGAGTACCTCTTCTATTCTATTGATCTTCCACTTTATTTCTTGGTGAGTACCAGATTATTCTGATAGTTGGGACTTCATAATATAGTTTGAGATCTGGTACAGCTAAGCCACCTTCTTTAACATTTTTCATTATCTCCATTGATATTTTATGTCTTGTTTTTTCCAGATGAATTTAATTATCATTTCTTCTAACTCAATGAGATAATTTTGGGATAAATTGTTTGGTATAGCACTAAATAAGTAAGTAATTTTAGGAAGAATTGTCATTTTTATCATAGTTTACCTATGAGCAATTAATGTTTTATTAATTGTTTAGAACTGACCTTATTTGTATGCTTATATAAGTGTTTTGTAGCTGCAATTATATAATTTCTGAGTTTGTCTTGGCAGACAGATTCCCATTTATTTCATATTGTTTACAGTTATTTTAAATGGGATTTCTCTTTCTATCTTTTTATATTGTACTTCATGGTAGTATAGAGAAATGGTAATGATTTTTTGGGGTTTATTATCTCTTCAACTTCTAAAATAAGTTAGGATAACACTTTGGATTTATGATAAGAAAACAAATACACACATACTACCCTCACTATTTAGCCATATCTTTCAGAGACATAACATTTACTAAATGTAGAAGCATCAGCCTGGAAAAAGTCTCTGACAAGAAGAATTCTTTCTTCTGTTGAAGATGAAAAGATGTCCTCTTTAATTATGTTTTTAAAAATAATTTTTGGGCCACTGCTTTAAATGATATATCACAAATTTTCTTTAATGTTTCCTCATCATATCTTGGCTTTAATAGTTACTAGTTAGTGACCATCTGCAAGTAACTTTAATTTCTTGACCTCAGTTTCCCAATCTAATAAAAGGAGAGTTGGACTAAATGAACTCCAGTATACTTGACAGTCTTTACAATTATGATTCTATGATTCTACCACATTAATAAAACCATATAAAAGAAAATATCAGTCTCAGTCTCTCCTTCCAAAAGTCTCCTTAGTCATTTAATTACTAAGCAGGGAAAATTAATTGCTTCACATATCTTTTAGAGTGTCCATCTCCCTTCCTCCACAAAGATGCAAAAGTAATTTGCTACATTACAGGCTGTCACTGGTCAGAATGACTTTTATCTTGCCAACAGGCTTTGATGACTCTGAAAGACAGAGTGACGCCAACAACATTGTGTAATTTCGCCTCACTTCAATCCTATTCATTCCTAAGTCAAGATATCACCACACAGTCACTGGTCATCTTTAGAATACAAACAAAAGCTGGAAGACTGACAACAATGCCATAAAGTTTATGATTCATTTTCTCAAAGAAAATGAGAGTGAATAATATTTGTGAATTCTTAAGTATTCAAATTGCTTAGATTATTTGTTCAGTATCACATAGGCAGCATGTATTAGAGGTGAGACTTGAACCCACATCTTTGGGTTTATGGTCTCTACTCAGCATGCAATGTGCTTTCTCAATTGTTATTGTTCCCCCAAATGACTTTATATGAGACATGAATATTCCATTTTCTTATCAGAAAACATGTATCTTATTCATATATCAATTCCTTGAGGAAATGGACAGACTCACTTTTGTCTTTTAATTTTCAATATATTCAATATCATAGTAGAAATTTAATGTGAATTTATTTATTAATTATTCAATATTTTTATTGTTTTAGAATTTTAATGTTTTCAATTTTGATTCTTTGAAAGCAATAATAAATTAAATGTGGAAAAGTGATATTGAAAAAGAAATAATTATGTTTGTGAAAATTGATTAAGTAATGTTTTCTAGGAACAATAGTTCATATTAACATTTATGTAGGTTTTTGGTTGTTTTCTGAATCTGTCCTACTCTGAATAAGAAGATTTCAACCTGGAAAACTCCTCCACTTTTCCAATTCAGAAAATTACTACCAACCTTGGAAGAGTACCAATATAATTCATTAGAATAGTCTTTTGAATGTCCTTAGCTATGGTGATTTCTCTTAAATTATTTAGAAAATAGGCCAGTATCTGTGGAAGTTTATTGGATTGCCAACTCCTCCAAATCATCAAAACACATGCCCAGAAATACTGCATAGGCTATTTCTTGTTTCCTGGGTTGCTATACAATGACTTGGGTCACAGAGATAGCTCTTGAATAGTATTATTTCTCTCTAATAGTTCCCCATAGTTGAATCTTTAATCATATTAAATATAAAATTAATGACTGGTCATATAGTTTGGGAGCAGTTCAAGTACTTAATAGGTATACTGTGATTTATAATTAATGACTAAATAATTCAGGGGAAGTTTTCCCAATTTGGAGAAATTCCCATTTGGACATCAGCAATGTCATCTGTTTCAAAAGGAAGTATGTGATCCCTTATGGTTATTTAATAAAAGTTGTTTTAATTCAATAAGCTTTATGGGATGCATAAAAACTCATGAACGAACATAAATTTGATCTCTCTGGCAGTCTCATATAAGGATCATTCAGTACAAATCAGCCTTTCTCAAAATTTAAATATATATGTATATATATACACATATATAAGTAAAGAACAGTTTTCATCAGATTTATTTATAAAGAATGGTCATTTTCAATGAAATATTGGCTAATTAGAATTGCATTCATCCTAGGAAAATGTTCCAAAGTTAGAATATTAAATACAATATGAATTTAATATGAATTTTCTCTTACAAGGTCATGATTAAAAGCAGGCCATCTTTTGTCTTTTGAAAGACAAACTATCTTTCAATTTAAAAAATTAAAATAGAAAAAATCTTTCTCTTCAGCATTTTACCTAAAGTTTAGCACAGGGTGATTATTACTAAACAAATTTTTCCACTTTGAGCAAGGTTCACGTAGTCAGAATATTATTCTCTATTAATTAGAAAAGCCTAACCCTAACCCTAACCCTTCAAATAAGGTCCAATTTACCTTTTTCATTATTCATAAACTAAAATAAAAATTCTACAGCAAAATTAAACAAAGATACACCATATAAGTTTATATTTTTCAATTTATTTAATTAAAATAGTCATGTTAATGAAAGCTTACATACTATTTGAGAATATAAAAAAGCATTTTTGAAACTAACTACTCCCTCTGTAGCTCCTACTCTAAATATTCCTCATCCAATGTGGTTTTGCCAATATGGTGAACTTATGATCCTTAGGATATTTCTGTGACTCCTGTCTTCAATGATGATTCCTTTGTTTTATGATCATGTGACTTCTAAATGATGTTGTCTTTGTGACTCTCTTGCCAGATTTTTTCCCAATTCAATATTTTTAAGCCTAAATAATAACCCTTTTGTTTCCCTGGAGAAATCTTCCTTTGCTGATTCATCCATCTCCCTCCATAATTGACTAAAAAGATAGATGACATAAACTTTTAGGTAATACTTCTATTTTATTCAGACAGTAAACATTGATTTAAGACATTCATTAAGCATAAAGGAAAATTAATGTTGAATTATATTATTTATTATCTTTTTTACATGTTGATAAAATTTTTAATAATTGTTTTCTGACATTTTGGGATCCATACACTCTCCCTTCGTCCTACCCCTCTCCTCTTGCCAGATGATAATGTAACATAAGTTGTATGTGTGTTATTATACAATACATATTTCCATGTTGTGAAAGAATATACATATAGCTTATAATATAGAAAACAACAAAGAGGAAATAAAGTGAAGAATGATATGCTTCAATCCGTATTCATGTTTCAACTAGTTGGGACAGTGGATAGATTACTGAATTTGGAATCATTAATAACAGATATAAATCCTGCCTCTGAAACTAGCAGTGTGACTATGGGCTAGTCACATAATTTCTCTCTGGCTCAGTTTTTTTTTCATTTGTATGGTGGAGATAGTGAGCAACACCTACCTCACAGCTTTATTATAAGGGTCAAACGAGATAATATGCATAGTGTAGGTAACATATACAAAACTTAAAATGCTATATGAATGTTCAATATAATTATTACAGTATGTTTTTCATTGATAAAATCACATCTATTTCTCACATTGATCCATTTTACAATGCCAAGAATTCAGTGCTCAAAACTGTCTGTTTTCATGTGTTCAAGAGCTATGGCTGCTGAGGTGATTGTGACTATGAAATAGGAAGAGGTATTTTATAAGTTCTGTTTCTATGAGATTCTCTGTGATCAAGGTATAATTGATATAATATATCATATCATATCATGTAATTGTTATAATAAAATAATAATCTAGGCTTGTGGCCTAGAAGACACTGCTACTCTCAGGGCTTTTGGGCTTACCTATCCATTGATAGTAGTTGGTCAGCAGTGGATTTTGTAAGTAGTAGGAATGATGCGTCCCTTCTCTATAAGCTTTGTTCCCCTCAATGGCAGGAGGAAGAAGAAGGTCTAAAATCAGGGCTGTGGTATGAGAGTTTCTGTTACTTTTGAATCTATGGGATTTACTTAAAGAGCCTTTTTGTTAGCTACACCCAGAGAAAGGGGTAGGGAAAAAGATGAATTTTTTAAAAAAATCTTCCCACCCTTCCCTACTTTACCTGATCTGAGAAAAGAGAGAAGAGAAAAACATGTTTGTTTTTCATGTATGATAAAGGATAAATTTTGAAAATCAGCTCTGAATGAATGTTTTAGCAGCATTACAGAGAAGAAAACCAGAGGAAGCCTCTTTTGGTTCTAAGCTGAGATTTTCTGATTTTAAAAAATTGGCTAATAGGACACAGTAGTAAGTGCCCTAACCAAGCATTTTAGAAGAATGGTATCCAGCAGAGTCAAGGAGCATCCAGTAGAGTAGTACCTGGAAGTGACCAGTGTTCACCATAAGATCACATCACCAAGAGAGCTGAAAGGAAATGTGTGGCCACTCAGCACTCAAAGAGTGTTCCCCACTGTCAACACACATTTGTTAAGTGCTTACTAACACAGTAGGCACCATTCTAATAAAAGGGAATACATATACAAAGCATAGAACAATGATTTTCAAAGTGGGCGCAACCATCCCCTGGTGGGTGCTGCAGCGATCCAGGGGAGTGGTGCTGGCTAAAGGTGCATTTATCTTTCCTATTAATTGCTATGAAAATTTAAAAAATTAATTTCCAGGGGCTCTAAGTAATATTTTTTCTGGAAAGGGGGCAGTGGGCCAAAAAAGTTTGGGAACCACTGGTATAGAACAAAGAATTTATATTCTAAGCAGAGAAACAAATACATTTATAAGTAGATGCTCACACCACTTACATATAGAATAAATGTAAAGAAATTAACACAAATAAGGACAAAGTAATTAAATACAACATAGTTTGGGGAGGGAGGTAATTTTTTTTGGAGAGAGTATTCAGGAAAGTGTTCATATACAAGGTGGCTCTCAAACTGTATCTTAAAAGAAGAATGGAATTCTCCGGAGCAAAAAAAGGAAAAAAATCAATGACTTCTGGGCAAGGAGAATAGATACTTTAAAAGCATAGGAATAGGAGGAAGAGTTCTACGTTTGAGCAACAGAGAGACTACACTGTGTGGGTCAAATATGGCAAGTGGGATCATATAAAATGAGGATCAAAAGACAAAACCACCTAGGTAGAAAAGGTTTTAAAAAAAAAACAAAAATTAAAAAAAGAGTTTATAGATTACCTAAAAGGCAATAGGGTGTTACTGGCGTTTAGTGAGTGGAGAATTGATCAAATCTGAACTCTAGAGAAATAATTTCAGCTATAATATAGTAAATGGAATGGTGAGTGGTACTTGTGGCTAAGAGATCAATTAGGAGACCTTTTTAATAGATGTTAGCAAATTATATCCTTAAGCAAATTAGGCTAACTGCGTCTTTTTGTATGGAAACAGGTGGGCCGCACTTGGCTTTCATGACATGTTTTTACACTCTCCTGTCTATCATTATATCTTGATGTGACAATGACCAGAATTAAGATGATGGCTATTAAGGGATATAGAAGAGCCTGGATGCATGAGATATTCTGAAGGTGAAACTGGTAAGATTTCATAAATAATTGGGTAGCTGACTTAAGGTAGAGTGGGGATTTGAGAGAATGATAATGTTGAAAGTCATGCTATACACCTGAATGATTGGAATAATCAAAGTGCATTTGACAGAAATGAAAAAGTTTGGAAGAAAGATGGGATTAGAGATAAAGATGAGTTATTATTTGGATATTTTGATTAGATGATGTCTAAAGGATAAACTGTATAGTTTGAAATATCCCACAGACAATTTGTGAGAGAGATCTTTAGATTTGGTCATCTTCATAGAGATTATAACCAAACTCATGGGAACTGATAAACTCACCAAGAGAGATGGCACTGGGGTCTGGGAGAGGGCTGTGGTATTACCTTTTAGAAAGTGATATAAATGACAATTCAGAAGAGGAACCTGAGAAGGCATAAGCAAGCTGATAGGATAATCAGGAGTGAGAAGTACCATGAAAATTTAAACAAAAGGGTGCATTCAGAAAGAGTTGTCAACAGGATTAAATGTTGCAGAGTGTTCAAAAAGGATAAGAAGAGCTTAAAAGACTCATATTTGGCAGTTAGATCATTGGTAGTGTTGGCAAGAAAAGTTATATATGAGTGATAAGGTTCAGAAATAGTTGAGGAGAGAAAATGAAGATAGTTTTTTGTTGTTCTTCTTTGCTAAGAATTGAACTAAAAAGAAAGAGAGATACGAAAATATCTATTGGGAATGGTTAGATATAGTGAAGGTTATGTTTTTTTTCTTTCTTTCTTTTCTTTCCCCCCTTTAATTATTTCCATTCTTCTTTTGCTCTTTCTAATCCTCTCCCTTCTCTTTTTTGACTTCCTTAATTCCTTCTATCTTTTCTTCCTTTCCATTTCCCCTCTTTCCTTCCTTTCATCCATGGAAAATTATTATTTAATTGTGATATTTTTGTGAAATAATTTTCTCTTTATCCCCCAAGGTCAGGCTGAAACTTGATGCAAAACTCCAGACTTCCAGTTTCCCCTCCAGGTTATGAAACTCGAAACCTTTCTTCTTTTGGTAACTTAAAAGGAATAAGTGTAAGGCTGACCAGCCAACATAAACCCATTTAAAATATTGAGTGGGCTTAGCAGCCATGTTGAACTCAAAGTAGAGTGGTCCAAACACGTGACAGAATATGCTGGTATCTACTTGGTGTTAGCAGAAATTCTCCTGTAACAAATTGAGAAAGAATGTGAGGTCCTTAAGTCCTCCCCCTCTTTTGAAAACTCCACCAATGGAGATTGGCAGGAGAGATCCTACAACCAAGCTCTTCATATCTTCCCTAAGTGTCATTATTTTATTTTGTTTTTAAGACCTTTGTGCCAAAAGGAGAAATCCCCACCCAATGGCTGCCTCTTATTAAATCTGTCAAATCATTCTTAATATCATGTCCAGAAACACCCAAGCATAGGTACCCCATCCATTAAATGTGTACTTCCTCTAGGTCTTTATGAATCCTATTGAGACAATCCCCAAAAGTATAAATGTCATATCTTGCAAACTAGGGATACTACCAAATGAAATGGTAAGGAATAAGATGGAACAGAGAAAAAACTTTCCTGAAGCCAAATCTCCCAAATAGCTTCTAATTTTAACTAATTTCTTACTAACTGAATTCTTAGATGTATTTCCACTTCTTAAAAGACAAATTTCTACTTTTTCTACTTGCCCTTTGAACTTACTTAATATGCACTCAAATCTAAATTATTCTAACAGAATGTAGTCTCCTGGCAGTGTTTATTTCTTAACCCCAGTTTTTTTTTCTTTTTTTTGGTGTGTGTTTGTGTCTGACTCATTGTAGGTTTTTAATGAATGTTTGTTGCATTTAATTGAATTACACTAGGTCAAAGCATGTATGTCATGCCATTTTGTGATTTACTTAGGGTTGATCCTATAATAATTAAAAAAACTAATTTGCATTTTGAATTAGAAACTAGTTAAAGAAATCTTACCTCAAGGAGTACCTTTTATGTAGCATATAAACTCCTCCAGGTGTATGCAAATAAGATTATGCTCTTTCATATTTGATTACTTCTTTTCTATGTCTTAATTTTCCCAACAGAATGTTTTATCTAAAGGAATACTTCTTGTTGTTGTCTTTTGTTTTTCATTTTAAGACTTCAATGGGTTATAATCAAGCTCAGTTCAATAAATGCTTAGATAGAAAATCCTAAAACACTCACAGATACATTAGGGACACTGTTCAAACCTTGGTCTCCTACTGATTGTTGAATCACCTCAGGAAAATGACTTCAACTACTTGAAAGTAAACTATTTGTAAATGACTTAAAAGACTTGAACATAGGATCTCCCATCCCTCAAACTGACTCTTTATCCACTCGGTCACCAACTTGTCCATATTTACTACTTGTCCTTTTTTTAACAGAAGAATTTGATTTTTCCGGGAAGATGGTGGCTTAGACAGAGTGAATCTTAAAACCTCCTCAACCATACACACCGAGATAGAAAACAATGTGCTTCCAGAAGAAAGAGAACCAAATCTAATAATGGGACAGAGCAGAAGGAACCCTATACAGCACAACTAAAGAGGTACACCAAGAAAAAGGCTTCAATTCTTGAACTGTTGGGTCTGAGAGCATAGAAGGTGAATCTCAGGATGCCTCCCCAATGTGCTGTGTGGAGTCTCCAGTGACCCAGGAAATCTCAGGGTGGGGGGTGGACACACAGGTCTGGAGAGAGGGTCTTGCTGGCACCAGACTCAGGGAGTTAAACGCAGGCACTGGAGAGGTGACTGGAGGAGAAAACCAGAGAAATACAGCAAAAATGCCCGGAATATAGTGGCTTAGAGAGAGCCAAACCCCGGACCTCAGACAGCTTGGCTTCCTCATACTGAGATAGAGAACGCAGGGTTTCAAGAGGAAAGAAAACCAGATAAAACACAGTGAACAGTGCAGGGGGACCCCACTGCTGGAGAGCTCAGTTCAGCAAAAAATGCTCCTTCTTGTCACCTCACCTTTTTTGTTTTTTGTTTGTTTGTTTGTTTGTTTGTTTTTCCCTCCCCTCAAGGTTTTGAGGTTTTAGCCTCAGGGCAGATTAATCCAATCCATAGAGATTTAATACCAACAATTGGACAGACAAGAAGTCTTCCAAGGGTAGAGAAAGTAACTTACCCCTGGGCGGGGGAGGAAGGTATTTCATCAAAGATCATTAAATACATCTACTCAAATTAGCAAAACAAGGAAGGGGGAAAAAACATGAGCAAGCAACAGTAAAAGAGAAAAGAAATGACAATTGACAGCTTCTTTCAAGGAAGTGAAAAGAGAACAAATGAAACAGAAATAGAAGAAGAGGAAGTAGTTCCAGTGAACTGGACACAGGCTTTGGAAGATCTCAAAATTCAATTAACTCAAGAATTTAAAACTCAATTAATTCAAGAACTTCAGGAACTCAAAAAACAATCAAGAGAGGCTGAAGACAATTTGAAAAAGGAAATACATGAGCTAAAACAAGAAAATAAAGTATTAAAAGCCAGAATTGGCCAGCTTCAAAATGAAACAAAGAAGGCAAAAGATGATCTACAAAGAAAATTGGACCAGAAAGAGAAGGATGACCAAAAAGCCAGGGATGAAATTCAGTCTTTAAAAAACAGAACTCAACAACTAGAAGAAAATGACTTCACAAGGAAGCAAGAATATATTAAACAAAATAAAAATCATGAAAAATTTGAGGAGAATATGAAATACCTCATTGATTCAACCAAAGATCTGGAGAACAGAGCTAGAAGAGACAACTTAAGAATTATTGGTTTACCAGAACATCATGATAAAAGAAAAAGTTTAAATAGCATCATACAATAAATTATCAGAGAAAATTGCCCTGAAGTTCTTGAACAACAGGGAAAAGTGGAAATTGAAAGAACCCACAGATCACCTCCTACATTTAATCCAACTGACAACTTGCAGGAATATTATAGCCAAATTCAAAAACTACCAGACCAAGGAAAAAATATTACAAGCTGCTAAAAAGAAGTCATTCAGATATCAGGGAACCAGTTAGGATAACACAGGATCTGGCTGCATCTATATTGAAGGACTGGAAGGCATGGAACACAAAATTCCAGAAAGCAAGAGAACTGGGTCTACAACCAAGAATCAAGTATCCAGCAAGACTAACTATATTATTGCAGGGGAAAGTATGGTCATTTAATGAAATTGAGGACATCCAAATATTCATCAAGAAAAAACCAGACTTAAACAGAGAGTTTGCTGCCCAAACCCAGAACTCAAGAGAATCAACATAAGGTAATTAAGAGAATGGGGGGAGGAGAAAAAAAAATCTTTTCTTTTAGGGACACAACAAATTCAATCACTTCATATCACAAGAAGAAAAGAAGATATTTATAAATATTAAAAATTTTTATTATGAACAGGGTAACTAGAAGAAGTTTACATGGAGGGAACAGGGACAAACTGTAGAGGATGAAATTTCAAGCAATATATATATATATATATACCCACACATAAAACGGGGGGGGGGG
>NC_058134.1:262399842-262424062 GCF_016433145.1 Gracilinanus agilis | reverse complement strand
CCCACACATAAAACGGGGGGGGGGGGGAGAAGGTAATAATAAGAAAAATAGGAAAACAAACAAAAAGGAATAAATTTATATTCCATAAAGAAGTGCATGGGACCAACAGGGAAAAATAACAATACACTGTAAGGGTAAAGAGGTTAGAGAGAGGAAATATTCAATACTTAAATGCATTGTAATCAACTTAAAGAGAGAAGAACAAACAGATCCATTGGGGCAGAGAATTGATTCACACCCTATAGAGAAGTAGAAGAGTAACAAATGGACTAGTGGGGAGGGAAGCAATACTAGGGAGAGAGAGGACTTAGGGAGGGGAGTCTGGTGTAGCTTTAAAGAACAATAAGAGTGCAATAAGAAGGAGGGGGGAGAAAGGGAAGTACAACAAGTGAGGTGATTATAGGAACGGATTAAAAACAAAACACTGGTATAGAAGAAAACAGGGAAAAGAAAGGACAGGACTAGGAGAGAGAATCAAAATGTCTGGGAATACACAGTTGATAACTATAACTCTGAATGTGAATGGGATGGACTCACCCATAAAACGGAAGAAAATAGCAGAGTGGATTAGAAACCGAAATCCTACCATATATTGTCTACAAGAAACACACATAAGACAGACAGACATACATATAGTGAAAATGAGAGGATGGGGCAAAACCTATTGGGCTTCAAATGAGATAAAGAAGGGAGGGGTTGCTATCATGATCTCTGACAGAGCCAAAGTAAAAATAGATAAGATTAAAAGAGATAGGGAAGGTAACTACATCCTAATAAAAGGCTACTACATCCTAATAAAAAATGAAGAAATATCAGTACTCAATATGTATACACCAAATGGTATAGCTCCCAAATTTCTAAAGGAGAAGCAAGTGGAGCTCAATGATAAAAGATAGCAAAACCATACTAGTAGGGGACCTCAAATTTGCCCTATCAAAACTAGATAAATCAAACAAAAAAATAATAAGAAAGAGAAAAGTGAGGTGAATGAAACCCTAGAAAAATTAGAGTTGATAGATATATGGAAAAAATTAAATAGGAACAAAAAGGAAGACACCTTCTTTTCAACAGCCCATGGAACATTCACAAAGGTAGACCATGTAATAGGGCATAGAAACATGGCAAACAAATGCAAAAAAGCAGAAATAATAAATGTAATCTTCTCAGATCATAATGCAATAAAAATAGTTATTACTAAGAATACATGGAGAGGCAAACCAAAAACTAATTGGAAATTACATGATATGATTCTCCAAAATAATTTAGTGAAAGAAAAATCTTAGAAACTTGATTCACGCCCTATAGAGAAGTAGAAGAGTAACAAATGGACTAGTGGGGAGGGAAGCAATACTAGTGAGAGAGAGGACTTGGGGAGGGGAGTCTGGTGTAGCTTTAAAGAACAATAAGAGTGGAATAAGAAGGAGGGGGGAGAAAGGGATGTACAACAAGTGAGGGGATTGTAGGAACTGATTAAAAACAAAACACTGGTATAGAAGGAAAAATAAATTAATAATTTCATTGAAGACAATGATAATTATGAGACATCTTACCCAAACCTCTGGGATGCAGCCAAAGCAGTTCTAAGTGGAAAATGCATATCACTGAGTGCACATATTAAGGAATTAGGGAGGGCAGAGGTTAATGAATGTGCATGCAACTTAAAAAATTAGAAAATGAACAAATTAATAAACTTAATAACCCTCAGATGAAAACTAAATTAGAAATACTAAAAATCAAAGGAGAAATTAATAAAATTGAAAGTATAAGAACTATTGAATTAATAAATAAGACTAAAAGCTGGTATTTTGAAAAAAACAGAAAAATAGACAAAGTACTGGTCAATCTAATAAAAATAAGGAAAGAAGAAAACAAAATTAATAGTATCAAAGATGAAAAGGGAGAACTCACCTCTAATGAAGCGGAAATATAGGCAAACATTAAAAACTATTTCTCCCAATTATATGGCAATAAATATAGCAATCTAGGTGAGATGGATGAATATTTACAAAAATATAAATTGCCTAGATTAACAGTAGAAGAAATAGAATGCTTAAATAATCCAATGTCAGAAAAACAAGTCATCAAAGAACTCCCTAAATAAAAATCACCAGGGCTTGATGGATTCACAAGTGAATTCTATCAAACATTCAAAGAACCACTCATCTCAATACTATACAACTATGTGATGTAATGAGCAAAGAAGGAGTCCTACCAAATTCCTTTTATGACACAAATATGGTACAGATTCCAAAGCCAGGTAGATCAAAAACAGAGAGAAAATTACCGACCAATCTCCTTAATAAACATAGATGCAAAAGTCTTAAATAGAACACTAGCAAAAAGATTCCAGCAAGTGATCAAGAGGATCATCCACCATGATCAGGAGGGATTTATACCAGGAATGCAAGGATGGTTCAACATTAGGAAAACCATCCACATAATTGACCATATCAACAGTCTAAAAAACAAAAATCACATGATTATCTCAATAGATGCTGAAAAAGCCTTTGACAAAATACAGTATCCATTCCTATTGAAAACACTGAAAAGTATAGGAATAGAAGAACCTTTCCTAAAAATAATAAATGGTATTTACCTAAAACCATCAACAAGCATCATATGCAATGGGGATAAATTAGAAGCCTTCCCAATATGATCAGGTGTGAAACAAGGATGCCCATTATCACCTCTATTATTCAACATAATACTAGAGACACTAGCAGTAGCAATTAGAGAAGAAAAAGAAATTTAAGATATTAAAGTAGGCAAGGAGGAGACTAAGCTATCACTCTTTGCAGACGATATGATGGTCTACTTAAAAATCCTAGAGAATCAACAAAAAAAGCTAATAGAAATAATCAACAACTTTAGCAAAGTTTCAGGATACAAAATAAATGCACATAAATCATCAACATTTCTATCTATCTCCAACACATCACAGCAGCAAGAGGTAGAAAGAGAAACACTATTTAAAGTCACCCTAGACAATACAAAATAGTTAGGAATCTATCTACCAAAACAAACACAGGAATTATAGCAACACAACTACAAAATACTTTCCAAATGATTAAAACTAGATCTAAACAATTGGAAAAATATTGATTGCTCAAGGGTAGGACAAGCTCACATAATAAAAATTACCATTCTATCCAAATTAATTCACTTATTTAGTGTCATACCTATAAAACTACCAAAAAACTTTTTTACTGAATTAGAAAAAAACTATAACAAGTTCATTTGGAAGAACAAAAAATCAAGAATATCGAGGGAAATAATGAAAAAAATGGGAAGGAATGTGGCCTAGCATTACCAGATATTAAGCTATCCTATAAAGCAGAGGTCATCAAAACAATATGGTACTAGCTAAGAGACAGAAGGGAGGATCAGTGAAATAGACTTGGGGTAAATGACATCAGCAAAACAGTGTATGATAAACCCAAAGAGCCTAAATTTTAAGACAAAAATCTACTATTTGACAAAATATGTTGCAAAAATTGGAAAACAATATGGGAGAGATTAGGTTTAGATCAACATCTCACACCCTACACCAAGGTAAATTCAGAATGGGTGAAAGACTTGAATATAAAGAAGGAAATTGTAAGTAAATTAAGTGAACACAGAATAGTAAACTTGTCAGATCTCTGGGAAAGGAAAGTTTTTAAAACCAAGCAAGAGTTAGAAAAAATTACAAAATTTAAAATAAATAATTTTGATTATATTAAATTAAAAAGTTTATGTACAAACAAAAACAATGCAACCAAAATCAGAAGGGAAACAACAAACTGGAAAAAATCTTTATAACAAAAAAGTCTGAAAGAGGTCTAATTACTCAAATATAAAAAGAACTAAATCAATTGTATAAAAAAATCAAGCCATTCCCCAATTGATAAATAGGAAAGGGACATGAATTGGCAATTTTCAGATAAAGAACTCAAAAGTATCAATAAGCACATGAGAAAGTGTTCTAAATCTCTAATTATATTAGAGAAATACAAATCAAAACAACTCTGAGATATCACCTCACATCTAGCAGATTGGCTAAAATGAAAGAAGGGGAGAGTAATGAATGTTGGAGGGGATGTGGCAAAATTAGCACATTAATGCACTGCTGGTGGAGTTTGTAACTGATCCAACCATTCTGGATGGCAATTTGGAATTATGCCCATAGAGCGATAAAAGAATGTCTGCCCTTTGATCCAGCCGTACCATTGCTGTGTTTGTAGCCCAGAGAGTTCATAGATCAACAGACTTGTACAAAAATATTTATAGCCACACTCTTGTGGTGGCAAAGAACTGGAAAAGGAGGGTATGCCCTTCAATTGGGGAATGGCTGAACAAATTATTGTATATGTTGGTGATGGAATACTATTGTGCTCAAAGGAATAAAGAACTGGAGCAATTCCATGTGAACTGAAATGACCTCCAGGAATTGATGCAGAGTGAAAGGAAGAGAGCCAGAAGGACATTGTACACAGAGACTGATACACTGTGGTAAAATCAAATGTAATGGATGTCTGTACTAGCAGCAATGCAATGACCCAAGACATTTCTGAGGGATTTATGGAAAAGAACACTACCCACATTTAGAGGAAGAACTACAGAAGAGGAAACACAGAAGAAAAACAACTGCTTAAACACTTGGCTTGATGAGGACATGATTGGGGATGTAGACCCAAAAACACCACACCAATGCAACTATCAATTATATGTAAATAAATCTTGATTGATGACACATGTTAAAATCAGTGGAAATGGGAGTTAGCTATGTGGGGGGTGAGGTAGTTTGTAGGGGTGAAGGGGAAAGTAAAAACATGAATCATGTAACCATGGAAAATGTTTCTAAAACTAAAAACATTAATTAGGTAAAAAAAAAATCAGATAATACATATATCTTATCTGGAAAAAAACACAGAAGAATCCCTTATCTATACCAGTGATGAGTAAACTATGGCCAGTGGGCCAGATGTGGAGCAGGGGAGGGGTTGGGAAGGGCCTAAAATGCTCTATCCAGCTGCACAACATTATTCCCCATCTGATGAATACAATGAGTAGGATCCGATACAATGAAAATTCGAAAGATTTGCCTTAGAAACAGACAGATGAGCACTTTCTTTCTTTTGACCCCATCTTTAAAAAGTTTGCCCATCACATACCTAAACTTATAAACTAGGCTTGTGAACTATTTATTTGCTAAATTGTAAAATGATAATGATAATACTTATTTTTTATCTCAAGATGCATTATACAAACTAATTAACAAAGTCTAATTTGTTGGAATGGATATGGTCCCATTTGTTTGTCATTGAGACTGTATAGGGATCAAGTCAAGTTTACCTAAATCTATCAAAATTGAATTAGATAACAGCATAACTTAAAACTTATATTCATACATGTAAAAGACATTTATTGAAATAATAAATTAAATTTGTTTTGAAGGGAATAAACTTTTTCTCATGAAATTCTTTTTTTTAAAAACCCTTAACTCCTGTGTATTGGCTCCTTGGTGGAAGAGTGGTAAGGGTAGGCAATGGGGGTCAAGTGACTTGCCCAGGGTCACACAGCTGGGAAGTGTCTGAGGCCGTATTTGAACCTAGGACCTCCCGTCTCTAGGCCTGGCTCTCAATCCACTGAGCTACTCAGCTGCCCCTTGGGCAAACTTTTGAAAGAGGGGGCTAAAGGAAAAGGAAATGCTCATCTGTAGGTCTATTTCTAAGGCAACTCTTTTGAAGTTTCATTGTATTATATCCTAATCATTGTATTCATCAGATTAGGAATAATGTCACCTGGACAGAGAGAACATTTCAAGGGGCCACATCTGGCCCACTGAGCATAGTTTGCCCATCACTGCTTAGATCATTAAAATGCTAAATAACTTATCATCACATAGTCTTTATGTTATTGAAACAGAACTTAAGCCTAGCTCTTCTTTGATTCTAGCATTATTCTTATTCATGACAGCATGTTTCCCTTCATTTTTTATATAGGTAAATACATCAAGGCACTTGAAATTCTTCAGTGGAATATAAACAAATAAAATTTATTTCTTTAGTTAATTGGTACCCTATAACTTCCTTGAGTAAAAGATAATCATGTTAAAATGTCTTCAGGATGAGAAAATCCACTTCTCTCTTCCTTAGGGCTTGAAGGCAGCTTTATGAATGTCAAATGATGTCTATACTCTCATCATCATCATCATCATCATCATCATCTCTAATGTTTATATAGAATTTTAAAATGTACAAAACATTAAATTTATTATCTTATTTTTATTTCATTTGATTATGAAATCACTGCTTTTTTATGACTTTGTCTATTTCTTTTTTGCTACAATGGAAGCTAAATGGATAGAAGGAATTATATATATTTATAAAGGTTAAAATTTTAAAAAGACCTAAGCAAAAGCTTTCAAAATAGTAGGGATAGGTACAAGTAAAATGTTTGCCTGAGAAGTCATCAGAGTAAAAAAAAGTCTTCAGAATCTAATTTTAAAGTCTTCGTGTGAATATTTTTTAAGGGGAAAGAGGGTAATGGGTTGTAATACAAAGTACATAGTTAAGCACGTAGTAGGTGCTTAACTAGCTGAATGACAAATGTTAAAAACAAACCAGATCTAATTCTAATGCTATAAATTCTCTCACAGTCCATTTGGCCATTGCTCATTATACTTTCTTTGCTTTTGTGTTTCTATCATTACCTTCACTGTCTGAGATGAAGATGATTCTTCCAGCAAAAGGATCCTGAGGTCACACAGCATTTACATATATAACTACTTTTTAAAACCATTTTACTTTTAAGAAAATATACTCCAATTATTGTATTGCTTTTCAAAATTACATTCATCTAACTTCTTGTATTTTTAATTAAAAATTTTTAGTACTAATTACTTACCACAGAGTTTTGTTACTTAAAATTTTTTTTATCATTTTGAAGTATAAGACAAGAATTTTCCTTTTAGGTTTATTTCACTTAAATAGATTAACATCTTTAAAATTGAATGGATTATACTTTTTTCCAACTGAAAGTGAAAACCCTTAATATAATGTCCAATACATGCATTCCATCTACTTGACTACTTCCTCTCACTGATACCTTATTGATTCTTTTATATACTATATATTGATTCTTTTATATAATATATATACATTATATTCTATTATATATATAATACATATGTTATATATGCTTTTTATATATTTATAACCCCAATATATTAGTCCACTTTTAGATTATTACAGCTTAAATCTACCCTAAAATTTATGAAGTACCCTGCATTATGCAAGAACCTGCTTATATGTAACTTTCATTCATAAATTCAAGGTCTTTTATGTAGAATAATACAAAATACTCAAAATTACTCTTGTACATGATAATCGTTCAAATATATAAAGAAGGCTGCCATTCCTTCCAGCCTACCACCTTCCCCACAACAAGCTTTCCTTCTCCAATGGAAACAATTCAACTTCATTCCAAAGGTTCCTATGTGACTTGGCATCCAGATTCCACAACATCTTATCCTCTTCTGGACACACATGGCCAGTAAAGAGTTACTTGTAATACTTTTCTGATCAGTTGCCTGACTTCTTTGCCATCTTTTGGGCTGAGATCTTTCCAAATTACTACCCTTGCTCCTACTGCAGTCAATTCTGTTATATTCATCTCACAGCTGGTTCTGTGGCTGAGAATGCTCTAGACATTTTAGGCTGCCTTCTTCCAATGTCACAGAACTTTTCTGTCAACTTTTCAAGTTATCTTGGACTGGAGAAGGAAAAAAAAAGTTTTGCCCTGACCTTTTATTGGGCCTGCTGCTCCAGAATTCAATTTGAGGAATTATTTTAAAGTTGTTTGAAGGAAAACGTTGGAGAGTTCAATTGAATTGATATTTTTCCATCTTAACTTTGCCTTCTAGTAGTGCCTTTCAAGTGAGAGCACTTTACTTACTACAGGTACTCAAATGATTTCCTTTTGAACTTACTTGATAAGTTATAGATGGTCTCTGGGATTTGGTCAAATTTGCTTAGTCTATCTAAATACTACTTTTATGCAATGTTACTCTAGTTCCAAGGCATTTTTTCACACCTCTTCTAAACCCTATAGATGTTCTGATTGACTAGGTATTTTATAAATTTCTTCAAATCAAATTGTATAACCTGAATTAATGAATTTAATCAACTCTACTCATATATGTATTATTATTATCTATTATTAATTAATAAATGCTTCATTAACTAATATACATTAATAAATTAAAAGTAATTAAATATAATTAATTATTATGTATTTGTTAATTAATAATTAAATATGTGGTTATTATTCATTAATATATATTAAAATAACTCTTACACTTAAGACACAGATTTAATTTTGTATTTAATAGCCTTAAATTGTTGAAAGTTATGCTTACAAAAGTATAAATATTCTTGGTCCTACAGAACTGTAATAGTTATATGAATCTATGGTTTTTTATATGTTTGCTATTTGAGAGCCAATGTAGTTACATTCAGAGAAAACTATCACTAGGTTGACTGCCAGATAATTTTCATGGTATAATAAATCTCAAAAATCACCTCCTAAGTGACGCAGTAATTGAGGCTTTCATTGGTGGAGTTACTACTCACATTAATGAAAAGAGAAATTGTGAAGTATGAAAGAATTATATGTAATGGATCAAAAATATTACCTAATATTATTAAATATATCTTGATTTTTTTAAATTAAAATATGATTACTATGGGGTCACATAGACAGTATGTATTAAGGGATTGACTTAAACCTGTATTTTCCTGTGAAGATGTTTATGTATCAAATTTTCTTGGAGTATTTTCTTTTAATAAACTTATGAGGCTCAAAACTATGATATTTAACGTTTTAAAGTTTTCCCCCAATTACATGTATAAACAGTTTCCAACATTGTTCAAAGAATATTGAGTCTCAAATTCTGTCCTTCCCTCACAACATCCCCATTAACATGGTATGCAATCTCATATAGATTTTATATGTACAATAATGTAAAACATTTTCTATATTAATCCTTTTGTGGAAGGAAGCTTAAATGGATAAAAAATTAAGATATTAAAAAAGGTTGCCTTGATCTGGAGTCAGAATCAATTATTTTTCTTTGGAAGTGGATGACATTTCTTTTTTACTAGGAGTCTTTTGGATAGTTTTGGATCATTGTGTTGCTGAGAATAGCTTTTATTTATAGTTGTTCCCAGTAAAATATTCTTGGTTTCTCCTACTTGTGCTAATTTCACTCTGCTTCAGTTCTTGTAAGACTTTCCAGATCTTTCTGAGCTCCTACTACTAATCATTTATTACAGTACAGTAGTATTACATTGTAATCATAAACTATAACTTACTCAGCCATACAAAATTGATAGGTATCCCCTCACTTTTGAAATATTTGCCCCCTGAAAAAAAGCTGCCTTAAATATTTCTGTACATATAAAACTTTCCCCTTTTTGCATAGGTCTAAATTGCTCTCCTGAGTGAATCAATTCAGAATTCCTTCAACAAAGCATTCATGTTCCAGCTTTCCCAAATCCCCTCTAAGTTTTGACATTTCTATTTTGTATCATAATTGCCAATCTGATAGGTATGAGATGGTACCTCAGAGTTGTTTTAAATTTAAATTTTAAATTTATTAAAATTAATAACTCTAATAGTTATTCAGGTCATTTTTGTAGAACTATGTGTGTGTGTGTGTTATTCCTGTTGGCTCCCAGAGGAGCATAGGGCCGCAACCATCTCACACCAAAGGACTCTGTTCTGGGCAACTTCCCCCAGCTGGGCCCATGTCATTCCGACGGCCTTTGTTTCATTTTCGGCAGATCTTCACCAGGTCTGTTTTGGCCTTCCAACTTTCCTCCTCCCTGGTGGATTCCAGCTCAGTGCTTGTCTGGCAACGTCATCCTCCAGTTTTCGTAGTGTATGTCCTATCCATCTCCACTTTCGTTTCTTTACGTCCTGACTGATAGGATACTGATTTGTTCTTTCCCAGAGAACTATAGAGAGCATTAATTATTTTATTTGAAAAATTTCTATTGATATCCTTTGACAATTTATCAATTAGAGAATTATTGTATTCTTATAGATTTAACTCATTTCTCTGTGTATTTGAGAAATTAAGCCTTTATTAGAAAAACTTGTAAAAAATTTTAGCATTATGATTACTGTGTATTGCTTTCTTTCATATTTGTCCCTATTTTAATTTCTAACCTCCACTTCCCCCAATTTGTCCTCTTTTCAAATAGTTCCACCCCTTTCCTTTATTCTCTTCCCCTCTTATTTTCCTGTAGCATAAGATAGCTTCCTATACCCAACTGATTGTGTATATTCTTCCCTCATTGAGTCAATTCTTATGAGAGTTTCATGAGGTCTCTTTTTTACCTATCTCATCTTTCCCTCCACTGTGTAAACACTCTTTCATTTTTCTTTTATGTCCAATAGTTTGTGCCATTTTATTTTCCTCCTCTCTTGTCTCAATGCATTCATGTTTCTCATGCCTTAATTTTATTTTAGTTTTTATATCATCCAATCATATTCAATACATCCCCATACCTTGTATCTATGTATACTCTTCTAACTGCCCTAGTAATGACAAAGTTCTTTAGCATTACAAGAATTATCTCCCTGTTTAGAGATGTACACAGTTGAGCCTTATTGAATTTCTTTTGATTTCTATTTGCTGTTTACTTTTTTATGATTTTCTTGAGTCTTGTATTGGCAATTTAAATTTTCTATTCAGCACTGGTTTTTTCACCAGGAATATTTGAAAATCCCCTGTCATTGAATAACATTCTCCCCCTGAAAGATTAAGCTCAGTTTTACTTGGTAAATGATTGTTTGAAGTATAGCTTCTTTGCCCTCTGAAATATCATATTCCCTGGCCATCCAGTCCTTTAATGTAGAATCTGATAAGTCTTTTGTTATCCTGACTGTAGCTCCACAATATTTGAATTGGTTCTTTTTGACTGTTTGTAGCATTTTCTCCTTAACCTAAGTTTTGGAATTTGGCTATAATACTCCTGGGAATTCAACCTATTCAGATGATTAGTGAATTCTTTCAATTTCTAACTTGTCCTCTGGTTCCAGAATATCAATGCAGTTTTCCTTCATGAATTCTTGAAAGATGATTTGTAAGCTTTTTTTATCATGGATTTCAGGCATCTAATTATTCTTAAATTATCTCTCTTGGGTTTATTTTCCAGGTCACTTGTGTTTTTCTAATGACATTTTACATTTTTCTAATTTTTCCTTTATTTTTCTTATGCCTAATAGAATCATTATCTTCCACTTGCCAATCTAATTTTTAAGGCATGATCTTCTTGAATGAGTTTTTGTAACTCCTTTTTTTAAACATTTATTAATATTTGTTCTTAACATGGTTACAAGATTCATGCTCCTACTTTCCCCTTCATCCCCCCACATCCCTCCCACCCATTGCAGAGGCACATTTCCCCTGGTTTTACCATGTGTCATTGATCAAGACCTATTTCCAAATTGTTCATAGTTGCATTGGTGTGGTAGTTTAAAATATACATCCCAAATCATGTCCACTTCAACCCATGTGTTCAAGCAAATTTTTTTCTTCTATGTTTACTCTCCTACAGTTCTTCCACTGAATATGGGTAGCGTTCTTTACCATAAATCCCTCAGAGCTGTCCTGTGTCATTGCATTGCTGCTAGTACAGAAGTCCATTGCATTTGATTTTACCATAGTATGTCAGTCTCTGTGTACAGTGTTCTTCTGGCTCTACTCCTTTCTCTCTGCATCAGTTCCTGGAGGTCTTTCCAGTTCACATAGAATTCCTTCAGTCTATTATTCCTTTGAGCGCAATAGTATTCCATCACCAGCATATACCACAATTTGTTCAGCCATTCCCCAATTGAAGGGCATACCCTCCTTTTCCAGTTCTTTGCCATCACAAAAAGCACAGTTATAAATATTTTCGTACAAGTCTGTTTATTTATGATCTCTTTTGGGTACAAACCCAACAATGGTATGGCTGGATCAAAGGGCAGGCATTCTTTTATAGCCCTTTGAGCATAGCTCCAAATTCTCATCCAGAATGGTTGGATCAGTTCACAAGTCCACCAGCAATGCATTGATGTCCCAATTTTGCCACATCCCCTCCAACATTCATTACTCTCCCCTTCTTTCATTTTAGCCAATCTGCTAGGTGTGAGGTGATTCCTCAGAGTTGTTTTGATTTGCATTTCTCTAATTATTAGAGATTTAGAATACTTTCTCATGTGCTTATTGATACTTTTGATTTCTTTACCTGAAAATTGCATATTCATGTCCCTTGCCCATTTATCAATTGGGGAATGGTTTGATTTTTTATACAATTGATTTAACTCCATTTATTTAAGTAATTAGACCCATGTCAGAGTTTTTTCTTATAAAGATTTTTTTCCCAATTTGTTGTTTCTCTTCTGATTTTGACTACATTGTTTTTGTTTGTACAAAAGCTTTTTAGTTTAATATAATCAAAACCATTTAATTTACATTTTAAATTTGTTCTCTAACTCTTGCTTGGTTTTAAAAATCTTTCCTTTCCCAGAGATCTGACAAGTATACTATTCTGTGCTCACTTAACTTATTTATAGTTTCCCTTTTTATATTGAAGTCATTCACCCATTCTGAATTTATCTTGGTGTAGGGTTTGAGATGTTGATCTAAACTTAATCTCTCACATATTTTTTTCCAAATTTCCCAGCAGTTTTTGTCAAATAGTGGATTCATGTCCCAAAAGTTGGGCTCTTTGGGTTTATCATAAACTGTCTTGCTGATGTCATTTATCGCAAGTCTATTCCACTGATCCTCCCTTCTATCTCTTAGCCAGGACCATATTGTTTTGATGACTGATGCTTTATAGTATAGTTTGATATCTGGTACTGCTAGGCACCCTTCCTTCACATTTTTTTCATTATTTCCCTTGATATTCTTGATCTTTTGTTATTCCAAATGAAATTTTTTATAGTTTTTTCTAATTCAGTAAAGAAGTTTTTTGGTAGTTGGATAGGTATGGCGCTAAATAGGTGAATTAAATTGGGTAGAATTGTCATTTTTATTATGTTAGCTCATCCTTCCCATGAGCAATTAATGGCTTTCCAGTTGTTTAGATCCAGTTTTATTTGTTTGGAAAGTGTTTTGTAGTTGTTTTCATATAATTGCTGTTTTTGTTTTGGTAGATAGATTCCCAAGTATTTTATATTGTCTAGGGTGATCTTAAATGGTCTTTCTCTTTCTACCTCTTGCTGCTCTAATGTGTTGGAAATATATAGAAATGCTGATGATTTATGTACATTTATTTTGTATCCTGAAACTTTGCTAAAGTTGTTGTTTATTTCTACAAGCTTCTCAGTTGATTCTCTAGGATTTTTTAAATAGACCATCATATCGTCTGCAAAGAGTGATAGCTTAGTCTCCTCATTGCCTATTTTGATACCTTAAATTTCTTTTTCTTCTCTAATTGCTACTGCTAGTGTTTCTAGTATTATGTAGAATAATAGAGGTGATAATGGGCATCCTTGTTTCACTCCTGGTCTTATTGGGAAGGCTTCTAATTTATCCTCATTGCATATGATGCTTGTTGATGGTTTTAGGTACATACTGTTTATTATTTTTAGGAAAGGTTCTTTTATTCCTACACTTTTCAGTGTTTTCAATATGAATGGATGCTGTATTTTGTCAAAGGCTTTTTCAGAATCTATTGAGATGATCATGTGATTTTTGTTTTTTAGACTGTTGATATGGTCAATTATGTGGATGGTTTTCCTAATGTTGAACCAACCTTGCATTCCTGGTATAAATCCCATCTGATCATGGTGGATGATCTTCTTACATATTTGCTGGAGTCTCTTTGTTATTATTCTATTTAAGATTTTTGCATCTATGTTCATTAGGGAGATTGGTCTTTAGTTTTCTTTCTTTGTTTTTGATCTACTTGGCTTTGGAATCTGTACCATATTTGTGTCATAAAAGGAATTTGGTAGGACTCCTTCTTTGCTTATCATATCAAATAATTTGTATAGTATTGGGATTAGTTGCTCTTTGAACGTCTGATAGAATTCACTCATGAATCCATCATGCCCTGGCAATTTTTCCTTAGGGAGTTCTTTGATGGCTTGTTCAATTTCTTTTTCTGATATGGGATTATTTAGGTATTCTATTTCTTCTGCTGTTAATCTAGGCAATTTATATTTTTGTAAATATTCATCCTTATCTCCTAAATTGTTATATTTATTGCCATATAATTGGGAGAAATAGTTTTTAATGATTGCCTTAATTTCCCCTTCATTAGAGGTGTGGTTTCCCTTTTCATCTTTGATACTGTCAATTTGGTTTTCTTCTTTCCTTTTTTTATTAGATTGACCAGTATTTTGTCTATTTGATCTTTTTTTTTTCAAACCAGCTTCTAGTCTTATTTATTTATTCAATAGTTCTTTTACTTTTGATTTTATTAATTTCTCCCTTGATTTTTTCGTATTTCTAATTTAGTTTTCATCTGGGGATTTTTAATTTGCTTGCTTTCTAATTTTTTGAGTTGCATGCCCAATTCATTAATCTCTGCCTACCTTAATTTGTTAATATATGCTCTCAAGGATATAAATTTCCCCCTGAGTACTGCCTTGGCTGCATCCCACATAGTTTGGTAGGATGTCCCATCATTGTCTTTATCTTCAATGAAATTGTTGATTGTTTCTATGATTTTTTTCTTTGACTAGCTGGTTTTGGAGAATCATATTATTTAATTTCCAATTAGTTTTTGATTTGCCTGTCCAGGTGCCATTACTGATTATTATTTTTCTTGCATTATGATGTGAGAAGGTTAAATTTATTATTTCTGCTCTTTTGCATTTGTATGCGATGTTTCTATGCCTTATTACATGGTCAATCTTTGTGAATGTACCATGTGCAGCTGAATAGAAGGTGTATTCCTTTTTGTCCCTATTTATTTTTCTCAACATATCAATTAAATCTAATTTTTCTAGGACTTCATTCACCTCTCTTACCTCTTTCTTATTTATTTTTGGGTTTGATTTATCTAGATCTGAAAGAGGAATATTTAGATCTCCCACTAGTATGGTTTTACTATCTATTTCCTTCTTGTGCTCTGCCAGTTTCTCCTTTATGAATTTGGGTGCTATGCCACTTGGTGCATACATATTGAGCAGTGTTATTTCCTCATTCTTTATACTGCCTTTAATCAGGATTTAATGACCTTCCCTGTCTTTTTTAATCATATCTATTTTTACTTTGGCTTTGTTAGAAATCATAATAGCCACTCCTGCCTTCTTTTTCTCATTTGACGGCCAAAAGATTTTGCTCAAGCCCTTAACCTTAAACCTGTGTATGTCTACCCATCTCATATGTGTTTCTTATAGACAACATATGGTAGGATTTTGGTTTCTAACCCACTCTGCTATTTGCTTCCGTTTTATGAGTGAGTTCATCCCATTCACATTCAGAGTTATAATTATCAGTTGTGCATTTGCTGACATTTTCGTTTCCTCCTCTATTCCTACCCCTTCTTCTTAAACTATTTCCTTTAAAACCAGTGGCTCGCTATTGAGACCCTATCCCTTATCCCCTCCCTTGATTAACTTCCCTTTCTACTCCCTCCCTTGTTATTCCTCTCTTTTTATTTTTAAAGGCCTAATAAATTCCTTCCCCTTCTTCTCCCCTCCCTTTTTTGACTTCCCGACTGCCCTGCTCCCCTTGGTTTATCCCTTCTGACTTTCTCAGTAGGGTTACATAGGGTTTTATATCCCAATAGATAATATAGCTACTCTTCCCTCTCTGGGTTGATTACACTGAGAGTAAGGTTTAACTATTACCTCTTAATGCTCTCTTCCTCTCCTTCTTATCATATTATTGTCCCCTCCCCTTCCCATGCCCTCTTTGTGTGTAATAGAATATCCTATTTTTCTTATTCTCTCAAGTTTCTCTTGGTGTCTCCTGCTATTCACCCCCTCTTTCCCACCCCCCCCATATCATCTTAGATCATTTAGTATTCCACCCTGTCCTTATGAATTATTCTTCTGATTACTATAATAGTGAATAGAGTTCACTACAGAGAATTATACATAGCATTTCTCCACATAGGAATACAGATAATTAGATCTTACTGAGGCCCTTAAAAAGGCAAATTTAAAAATTATGAGTTTTCTTTCTTTCCCCTCTGTTTCTTATTTACCTTTTCATGTTTCTCTTGATTTTTGTGGTTGGATATCAAACTTTCCATTTACCCCTGGTCTTTTCTGTGCAAATACTTGGAAATCTTCAATTTTGTTGAATGCCCATACTTTCCCCTGGAAGTATATAGTCAATTTTGATGAGTAGTTGATCTGTTGTTGGAGGCCCAGCTTTCTTGCCTATCTGAATATCATATTCCAAGCCTTGTGGTCTTTTAGCGTGGAGGCTGCCAGATCCTTTGTGATCCTGATTGATGCTCCTTGATATTTGAATTGTCTCTTTCTGGCTTCTTGTAAGATTTTTTCTTTTACGTGGCATCTCTTGAATTTGGCTATTATATTCCTGGCTGTTGTCTTTTCTGGGTCCAGTGTAGAGGGTGATCTATTTCAATGTCTATATTACCCTCTTGTAGAACTTCGGGGCAATTTTGCTGAATAATTTCTTTTAGTATGGAGTCCAAATTTCTATTAATTTCTGCTTTTTCAGGGAGACCAATGATTTTCAAATTGTCTCTTCTAAATTGGTTTTCTTGGTCTTTCACTTTCTCATTGAGATATTTCATGTTTCTTTCTATTTTTTCAGTCTTTTGACTTTGTTTTATTTGTTCTTGCTTTCTTGAGAGATCATTACCTTGTTATTGCTCAATTCTAGCCTTTAGGGACTGGTTTTTCTTTTGAATCTGGTCATTTCTGGTGCTTAATTTGCTTATCAGTTCATTTGATTTCTGTGCGTCACTTTCAAATTGCAAAATTCTGCCTTTAAACTGTTATTTTCTTGCCTGATTTCCTTTTGAGCTATTTCCCATTTCTCTAGCCAAATCTTTTCCAACTTTCTCGTCACCTCAGATTTGAACTCTTCAAGAGCTTGTGACCAGTTTTCATTATTTTGGGAGGGTTCGGATGTGATTGTTTGTTTGTTCTCCTCTTTTGTTTGCTTGGTTGTCTCGATTTTCTCCATGTAAAAATTGTCGAGTGTTAAACATTTCTTCTTCTTGTTGTTAATCTTTCTCTTCTGGGCTTTCTGATTTTGGGTTACCATTGTTAGCCCAGCCCATTTGCAGCTTTATCCTCACATTCAGGTTCGTTCTGCGGTCTTTAGGCTCCTGAGATCTCAGGTCTGGTTATTCTCAAGGTCAATCCTCCTAGTGGTCCCCCTTGCTTGATCCTCTGTTGCAGGCTCCTTTACAAGTCACAGGGTGCTGCTTCCACAGTCATATACCCATCTGCACTGGTTCCCCACTCAGGGTTTCAGAGTCTTTGCTCGCTCCTCTGTCCGCCTCCATCCACGCCTGAGCTCTGTGTCCTCTCTCTGTGTCCGCACGTGTTCTTTAGCCTTTTGGGGTCCTAAGTCTTGCTGCTCTCTGGAACAAGCCTTAGAGAGGCCAATGACTCAATGGCTGCCCCAAACTTGCTCTATTTCTTTTGAGCTGGCTTTAGCTCTTTAGGTGGTGTGTGTGTGTGTGGGGGGGGTGTTGCTCAGCCCACGATTCAGTGAGAGCTTTTTCACCCCTTTATAGCATGGAAATGCCCCGATTCCACTTACCTTCCACGCTGCGCCCTGTTGTGAGGTCCCTCTGTTCGTCTGGATTTGTTTTTATGTCCCCTAGATATGTTTCGGTTAGGAGAGGTTAAGCGCTGCTTTTTACTCTGTCACCGTCTTAACCCGGAAACTCTGTAACCCCTTTTTTCATTTGATCAATTCTACTTTGCCCTCTCTTTATTATTTACCTGTTCATTTTTCTCTTGGTTTTTGTGGTTGGATATCAACCTTTCCATTTAGTCCTGGTCTTTTCTGTGCAAAAATTTGGAAATCTTCTATTTTGTAGAATTCCCATACTTTCCCCTGCAAGTATATAGTCAGTTTTGATGGGTAGGTGATCCATGGTTGTAGACCCAATTCTCTTACCTTTCTGAATATCATATTCCAAGCCTTGTGTTCTTGTAGTGTGGGGGCTGCCAGATCCTGTGTAATCCTGATTGGTGCTCCTTGATATCTCAATTATCTCTTTCTGGCTTCTTGTAAGATTTTCTTCTTAACTTTGAAGTTTTTGAATTTAGCTATTACATTCCTGGGGGTTGTCTTCTGAGGATTTAGTGTAGAAGGTGTTCTATGGACTCCTTCAATGTCTATTTTACCCTGTTGTTCAAGGACATCAGGACAATTTTCTTGGATAATTTCTTGTAATATGATATCTAGATTTCTATTTGTCTCTGATTTTTCCAGAAAAACAATAATTCTCAAGTTGTCTCTTCTAGACCTGTTTTTTTGATCTGTCATCTTCTCATTGAGATATTTCATGTTTCCTTCTATTTTGTCAATCTTTTGACTTTGCTTTATTCATTCTTCCTGTCTTGTTAGATCTTTGGCTTCTACTTGCCCAAGTCTAGCCTTTAAAGACTGCTTTTTGGCTATAATCTTTTGGTTTTCCTTTTCAATCTGGTCTATCTGTCTCTTCATGGCTTCCAGCTGTTCATTTCTGGTCTTCAATTTGCTTATCATTTCATTTGATTTCTGAACCTAAATTTCAAATTGCAAAATTCTGCCTTTTAAACTGTTATTTTCTTTTTTAACTATTTGCCACTTTTCGTGCCAGATCTCTTCCATCTTTCTCATGATCTCAGATTTGAACTCTTCTAGAGCTTGTGACCAATTTTCGTTTTTTTTGGGATGGTTTGGATGTCTTTACTTGTTTGTCCTCCTCTGCTTTCTGGATTTTTCTGTGCAAAAGTTATCAAGTATTAGAGCTTTTTTCTTTATCTTTTTGGTGGTTATTTCTTTGGCCTTGCTTGTCATCAATATGCTGTAGTTTTTTTCTCAGCCAGAAGTCTCAGTGTGGCAGGCAGGCTCTCTGTGTATAGAGCTAAGGAGCAGTTTTTGCCTGAGGCTACTTTGTGATACTCCTGGCTTCCATTGTCTGCTAGGTCTCTGCTGTCCTCAGCCTTCTCAGCTTCACTTCTGTGCCCAAGGTCTGTGCTCCCCAGCCTCCTGGGGTCTGTAGTGTAACTATTCTCAGGGTCAAACCCCTGGTGGTCCTAGTCAGCTGCCCAGAACCGAGAAATTGGCCCACACTTGCTCCTCCTACTGGGATTCTCCCCCGAGTCTCAGCTCACTGAGCTGCTTCTGTTGTCCACTGCCTCTCTTCTCTCCACTTCCACACCCAAGATCTGTGCTCTCTAGCCTCCTGGAGTCTCAAGTCTTGCTGCTCTCAGGGGTAAGCTCCTAATGGTCCCAGTTAGCTGCCAAGAAGCTATATTTTGTCACCCTACTCACTCTAAATCTGGTGTGCAGCCTCTGACTCTGGTACTGTGGGTGTTGTGGGGGAGGGTTTATCAGCTCCTATTTTGATGGGATCTATTTCCCTCATCATAATCCCATGTACCTTCAATACTGCGCCTTATTGTGGGGTCCCTTCTTTCATCTGGATTTGTTTTTTTTTTTGGTCCTTTGCAGGTATGCTGGTGGTAGGTAGTGAGGAGAGTTAAGTACCCTGTTTTACTCTGTAGCCATCTTAACCCACAAGTCCCAATTATATTTTGTAAAAAGTCCTTTCCCTTTGTGAATATTTGTACCTCTTTTTTCATAAGACCAATTCTGTCTTTCAAAAGTTTTTCTCCTCAGTGCATTTTTATATATCTTTTTTTCCCTATTTGGCCAATTCTGTTTTTTATTGAGCTCTTCTTTGGATTTTTGTGCATCTTTTATTCATTCTTCTACTCTGTTTTTAAAGAATTAACTTCTTAATTCTTTTGTGCCTCTTTTTTGACTCTTCTTTCATGATTTTGCTGTATCACTTCCATTTATTTTTCAAATTTTTCTTGTACCTCTCATCTAACTAAAATTTTTTTTAGCTCTTCCATTAATTCATTTGTGGCTGAAAAGAAATGAATATTTCTTGGAGGCTTTGGATGCAGCAGTATTGACTCTGTGTTTCTTCTGAGTGTGTGCCTACCTTGTCACCAAAATTACTTTCTAAACTGAATTTTTTTTTGTTTGCTCATTTATTTGCCTTTTTGGCTTTTAATTTTAAAAACTGTTAAAGTTGGTCTCTATAACTATGGTGAAGGGAACACTGTTCAAAGCTTCAAGTTCTTTATTCATCTGCCTTCATAGCTTGCACTGGGTATCAATCTGTTTTCAGTTTTTCCAAGATGGTATTATGAAAGGAAAAGTGTGCTTAATACTTTTTAAGCCTGTTTTCTAGTCTGTGAGTAACCCTAAGCGCTCTTTTACCCATTGGAACCATGACCAGCATTCCCTGCTCCCCTATGTGCAAATGTGCTTTTGTATGTTGGTGCTCCTCCACACTCTGCAACTGTACCCCCAGAACTATGAAATTGTGTTTCATATGGGCAATGCAACCAGAGTCCTGCACCCATTTATAGCAAAGGAACCTCTGTAATCTCCTTCTGAGCAGTTGTCCAACTCCCCCTACTCTTTATGGCTAACATTTCCAGAAGCCTTGGGTGCTACTTCAGTTGCACTCAAAGACCATTTCATCTGTGGGACCTATCTTGGTATGTTATGTTCAATCTCCACTATGTCCACCTTCCTAGTTGTTTTTGGCTAAAAAATCACATCACCTTGCCTTTTGTGGGTTATTCCTGCTCCATAATTTGTTTCAAGTTGTAATATCATGGCTTTTTGGAGGGTAATTTGGTAGAAATTAGATGTGTCCTTGTACCTTCTCCACAATCTTGGCACCACCCCAACTTTGATTCTTACATATCTTCCATATCAGACACATTAGCTGTGTAACCCTGAGGAAGTCATTTAATCCTATTTGGCTCATGCCCTCATATAGAAAATGAATTAGAGAAGGAAATGGCAAACTATTGCAGTATCATTGCCAAGAGAACCCCAAATGAAGTCAAGAACAGTCTGACACAACCAAGCAACAACAATTAGAAACAGAAGTTGTTTCTAATGCTTCTACAAAACTTGTTGAAAGCAACATAATTTTTAAAAATAACAAATATTTATGGGCTCTTCTTGAATTAGTAATATGTTCTCAACCTTCTGAAATGATTGCTGTGAAATATTTTTAGAAAATTAGAAATCATCACAAAGTCCAATGTAAGAGTTGAAAATTAAAAAAAAAATATATATATATGTTACATATATATTTATGTGTATACACAAACATATGAATATATAACATTCAATCATGTGTTTATATAATATATCCAGATATACAAATTTTACATCTGCTTCATATAAAAATATATGTCACATTTTATAATGATTTTATATGGAAAATACAAATATATACATAAAGTATACATGGATATGTGTACATATTCATATATTTTTGTACATATCTATTTACATCTAAGAAAATATTCCAATGTGCCTACACTGAGAACCTAAATCAGAGTTTTATCAATCAAGAAGTATATATTTCATTTTTATTGTAAATGTTTATTAAATTAATTTAGAATATTTTTATGGTTACATGATTTATGTTCTTTACCACCCCTCAAAAGCCTCTTAACCATGATGCTGATGTGCAATTCTGCTGGGTTTTACATGTATCATTGATCAAGAGCTATTTCCATATTACTGATAATTGCACTAGGGTGATCATTTACAGTCTACTTCCCCAATCATATCCCTGTTTACCCATGTGTTTAAGCAACTGTTTTTCTTCTGTGTTTCTACTCCCACAGTTCTTCCTCTGAATGTGGATAGCGCGTTCTTTCTCATAAGTACCTCAGAATTGTCCCAGATCATTGCATTTCTTCTAGTAGAGAAGTCCATTACAATATATTGTACAAGAGTCTATAAGTCTCTTTGTATAATGTTCTCCTGGCTCTGCTCCTTTCACTCTGTATCAATTCAGGAGGTCATTTTAGTTCACATGGAATTCCTCCAGTTCATTATTCCTTATAGCACAATAGTATTCCATCACCAACAGATGCCAAAATTTGTTCAGTCATTCCACAATTGAAGGAGTTCCCCTCATTTTCCCAATTTTTACCACCACAAAGAGCTCAACTATAAATATTTTTGTATAAGTCTTTTCCCCCATGATCTCTTTGGGGTATTAACCAAGCAGTAGTATGGCTGAGTCAAAGGGCAGACAGTCTTTTAAAGCCCTTTGGGCAGAGTTCCAAATTGGCATCCAGAATGTTTGGATCAATTCACAACTCCACCTGTAATGTCTCAATTTGCCACATCCCCTCCATCATTTATTACTTTCCTTTGCTGTCATGTTAGCTAATCTGCTAAGTGTGAGGTGGTACCTCAGAGTGGTTTTCATTTGCATTTCTCTAATTATAAGAGATTTAGAACAATTTTTCATTTGTTTATTGATAGTTTTGATTTCTTTATCTGAAAATTGCCTATTCATGTACCTTGCCCATTTATCACTTGGGGAATGGCTTGGTTTTTTTGTACAATTGATTTATATTTGAGTAATTAGACCTTTGTCAGAGTTTTTCATATAAAGATTTTTTTTTCCCAATGAGTTGTGTCCCTTCTCATTTTGGATGCATCGGGTTTTTTTTAAACTTTTTAATTTAATGTCACCTAATTTACTTATAGTTTCCTTCTTTAACTTCAAGTAATTCACCCATTCTGAATTTAAATTGCTGTAGGTTGTGAGATATTCATCTAAACCTAATCTCTCCCATACCTCTTTTTGATTTCCCCAGCAGTTTTTGTTAAATAGTGGATTTTTGTCTCAAAAGATGGGATCTTGCAATTTATCATAAACTGTTTTGCTGAGGTTGCTTACCCCTAGTCTATACCACTGATTCTCCTTTCTGTCACCTAGCCAGTACCATATTGTTTTGATGACCACTGCTTTCTAGAACAGTTTAAGATCTGGTACTTCTAGGTCCCTATTCTTCACATTTTTTTGTTCATTGTTTCCCTTGATATTCTTATTTTTTTGTTCTTCCAGATGCTCTTTGTTAAAGTTTTTTCTAATTCAGTAAGAAAGTTTTTTGGTAGTTTGATAGGTATGGCACTGAATAAGCAAATTAATTTGGGTAGGATGGTCATTTTTATAATGTTAGCTCATCCTACCTATGAGCAATTAATGTTTTTCCAATTGTTTAGATCTAGTTTTAATTGTGTGGAAAGTGTTTCGTAGTTGTGTCCTTATAATTCCTGTGTTTGTCTTGGCAGACAGATTCCCAAGTATTTTTATTGTCTAAGGCAGTGATGGACAAACTACAGCCTGTGGGCCAGATGCGGGCCCTCTGAAATGTTCTATCCAGCCACCAACATTATTCCTAATCTGACAAATAAAATGAATAGGACACAATACAATAAAACTTCGAAATAGTTGCCTTAGAAACAGACTGACTGATGAGCATTTTCCTTCCTTTGGCCCTCTTTTTAAAAAGTTTGTCCATCACTACTCTAGGGTGATTTTAAATGGTGTTTCTCTTTCTAACTCTTGCTGCTCTGATGTGTTGGAAATATATAGAAATACTGATGATTTATGTGGGTTTATTTTGTATCCTGCAACTTTGCTAAAGTTATTGATTATTTCCACTATTTTCTTAGTCGATTATCTAGGATTCTTTAAATAGACCATCATATCATCTGTGAAGAGTGATAGTTTCTTCTCTTCATTGCTTATTTTAATATCTTCAATTTCTTTTTCTTCTTTAATTGCTACTGCTAATGTTTCAAGTTCCATGTTAAATAATAGAGGTGATAATGTTCATCCTGTTTTCACTACTGATCTTATTGGGAAGGCTTCTAATTTATCCCCATTTCAGATGATGCTTGCTGATGGTTTTAAATATATACTGTTCATTATTTTTAAGAAACGTCCTTCTTTTCCTATACTTTCTATTGATTTCAATAGGAATGGACATTGTATTTTGTCAAAGGCTTTTTCTTCATCTATTGAAATAATTTTGCAATTTTTCTTGGTTTGTTTGTTGATATGATCAATTATGTGTATGGTTTTCCTAATACTAAAACATCCTTGCATTCCTGGTATAAATCCCACTGGATCATAATGAATAAACACTGTTATTACTTGCTGGAGTCTTTTTTTTT
>NC_058134.1:262303140-262399443 GCF_016433145.1 Gracilinanus agilis | reverse complement strand
AATTTTTCTAGGACTTCATTCACCTCTCTGACCTCTTTCTTATTTATTTTTCGGTTTGATTTATCTAGATCTGACAGAGGAATATTTAGATCTCCCACTAGTATGGTTTTACTATCTATTTCCTTCTTGAGCTCTGCCAGTTTCTCCTTTATGAATTTGGGTGCTATGCCACTTGGTGCATACATATTGAGCAGTGTTATTTCCTCATTGTTTATACTGCTTTTAATCAGGATGTAATGACCTTCCCTGTCTTTTTTAATCATATCTATTTTTACTTTGGCTTTGTCAGAAATCATAATAACCACTCCTGCCTTCTTTTTCTCATTTTACGCCCAAAAGATTTTGCTCAAACCCTGAACCTTAAACTTGTGTATGTCCACCCGCCTCATATGTGTTTCTTGTAGACAACATATGGTGGGATTTTGGTTTCTAATCCACTCTGCTATTTGCTTCCATTTTATGAGCGAGTTCATCCCATTCACATTCAGAGTTATAATCATCAGTTGTGCATTTGCTGACATTTTCCAATCCTCCCCCATTCCTACCCCTTCTCCTTAAACTATTTCCTTTAAAACCAATGGTTTGCTATTAAGTCCCTATCCCTTATGCCCTCCCTTGATTAACTTCCCTTTCTCCCCCCTCCCTTATTTTCCCCCTCTTTTTGTTTTTAAAGGCCTTATGAATTCCCTCCCCCTTTTCCCCTCCCTTTTTTGACCTTCCCACTCCCCTGCTCCCCTTGGTTTATCCCTTCTGACTTTCTCAGTAGGGTTAGATAGAGTTTTTTATCCCAATGGATAATAAAGCTACACTTCCCTCTCCGGGTAGATTACACTAAGTGTAAGGTTTGATTATTACCTCTTAATGCTCTCTTCCTCTTCTTCTTATAATAGTATTTGTCCCCTCTCCGTCCCATGCCCTCTTTGTGTGTAATAGAATATTCTATTTTCTTATTCACTCAAGTTTCTCTTGGTGTCCCCCGCTATTTACCCCCTCTTTTCCATCCCCCACACCATCTTAGATTATTTAGTGTTCCACCCTCACCCTGTGAATTATTCTTCTGATTACTATAATAGTGAATATTATAATAGTGAATAGAGTTCACTACAGAGAATTATACATAACATTTATCTACATAGGAATACATATAATTAGATCTCACTGAGGCCCTTAAAAAGGCAAATTTAAAAATTATAAGCTTTCTTTCTTTCCCCTCTGTATCTTATTTACCTTTTCAGGTTTCTCTCGGTTTTTGTGGTTCGATATCAAACTTTCCATTTAGCCCTGGTCTTTTCTGTGCAAATACCTGGAATTCTTCAATTTTGTTGAATGCCCATACTTTCCCCCAGAAATATATAGTCAATTTTGATGGGTAGTTGATCCGTGGTTGCAGGCCCAGCTCTCTTGCTCTGCGCCCGGCGTCCACTCTCTGCTCCTGCGCTCAGATTTCGCTTGCGTTCTTTGGCTTACTGGAGTCCTAAATCTTGCTGCTCTCAGGAACAGGCCCCGGAGCTGCCAATGACTCGATGGGTGCCCCAAACTTGCTCTATTTCTTTTTAGCTGGCTTTGGCACTATAGTTGTTGTGTGTGGAGGGGTTGTGGGTGGGGTGGTTGCTCAGCCCGGGATTTAGCGAGAGCCCTTTTTAGCCTGGAAATGTCTCGATTCCACGTACCTTCCATGCTGTGCCCTGTTGTGGGGTTCCTCCGTTCATCTGGACTTATTTTTATGTCCCCTTGAGGAGTTTTGTATGTTTTGGTCAGGAGAGGTTAAGAGCTGCTTCTTACTCTGCCGCCATCTTAACCCGGAGACCTGGAGTCTTTTTGCTACTATTCTATTTAAGATTTTTACATCTATGTTCATTAAGGAGATTGGTCTATAGTTTTCTTTCTCTGTTTTTAATCTGTCTGGCTTGGGAATCAGTACCATATTAGTGTAATAAAAGGAATTTGGTTGAACTCCTTATTTGCTTATTTTGTAAAATAGTTTGTATAGTATTAGAATTAGGTATTCTGTAAATGTTTGATAGAATTCACTTGTGAATCCATCTGGTCCTGGGGATTTTTCTTAGGAAGTTCTATGATTGCTTATTCAATATTATTTAAGCATTCTATTTCTTCTTTTAACCTAAGCAATTTGTATTTTTGTAGATATTCATCCATATCATCTAGATCGTCATATTTTTGCCATATAATTGAGCAAAGTAGTTTTTAATGATTACCTTAATTTCCTCTACATTAGAGGTGAGGTCTTCTTTTTCATCTTTAATACTGTTAATTTGGTTTTCTTCTTTCCTTTTTTTATTAGATTAACCAGGACTTTGTCTATTTAACTTGTTTTTTCAAAGTACCAGCTTCCAGACTTATTTATCAATTCAATAGTTCTTTTACTTTCTATTTTATTAATTTCTCATTTATTTTTTGGATTTCTCATTTAATTTTTGTCTGGGGATTTTTAATTTCTTTGTTTTCTAGTTTACTTTATTTGAATGCCCAATTCATTGATCTATGCCCTCCCTGATTTGTTAATATATGCACTCAAGGATATAAATTTCCCCCTGAGTACTGCTTTGGCTACATCCCATAGATTTTGGTAGGATGTCTCATCATTGTCATTCTCTTCAATGAAATAATTAATTGTTTTTATGATTTGTTCTCTAACTAACCAATTTTGGAGAATCATATTATTTAATTTCCAATTAATTTTTGATTTGCCTCTCCCAGCACTCTAACTAATTATTATTTTTTTGGAGTACGATCTGTAAAGGTAGCATTTATTATTTCTGCTCTTTTGTACTTTTTTGCCATGTTTTTAAGCCCTAGTACATCGTCAATTTTTGTGAATGTACAATGTGCTGCTGAAAAGAAGGTATATTCCTTTTTGTCCCCTTTTATTTTTCTCCACCTTTCTACTAACTCCAATTTTTCCAAGATTTCATTGTCCTCTCTTATCTCTTTCTCATTTATTTTTTTGGTTTGATTTACCTAGATGTGATTGAGGAAGGTTCAGGTCTCCCACTAGTATAGTTTTACTATTTATTTACTCCCTAAATTCCACTAATTTCTCATTCAGAAATTTGGATGCTATATCATTTGGTGCATATATGTTAAGTACTGATATTTCCTTATTGTCTATACTGCCTTTTATCACGATGTAATTACCATCCCTTTCTCTTTTAATAAGATCTGTTTTTACTTTGGCTTGATCAGATATTATGATTACCACTCCTGCCTTCTTTTTCTCAGTTGAAGCCCAGCATATTTTGCTCCAGCCTTTTACCTTTACTCTGTGTGTGTCTATCTGCCTTGCCTCATGTGTGTTTCTTGTAGACAATATATGCTTTGATTTGGGTTTCTAATCTATTCTGCTTTTTGCTTCCATTTTTTGGGTGAGTTTATCCCATTCATATTCAGAGTTATGATTGTCACCTGTGTATTCCTCAACATTTTGATTTCCTCTCCTAGTCCTGTCCTTTCTTCTTTCGCTATTTCCTTCTACACCAGTAGTTTGTTTTCATCAGTCCCCCTAATCCCCTCCTTTATTTTTCTTCCCTTTCCACACCCTCCCTTTATATTCCCCTTTTATTTATTACAAATATAATTCTTTCAGTTTCTGAGCAGCAGCTACTCTAAGTTTTACAAACTTCAAAAATCAACTCAAGTAATACATAACATAAAAGAGTAGTTACTCCAAAACATAATTAAATATTACTATATAAAAACTTGAAATAATCATCTTGTTAAATATTGCTTATATATTTGTAAAATTTATAATTCTGAAGTTATTAAAATTTAAACCTACACTAAGTTATTTGGGGACAGTTTGTATATGTTGAAAGCATGTGTATACATGTAAATAAATTTACCAAAAAGTATATGGGCCAAATGTAAAAGCAGTGTTGTTGGAGGAGCAATTACACCTTACTTCTTAGTGTTTTTTTTTTAAATTTTAAACCCTTAACTTCTTTGCATTGACTCATAGGTGGAAGAGTGGTAAGGATAGGCAATGGGGGTCAAGTGACTTGCCCAGGGTCACACAGCTGGGAAGTGTCTGAGGCCAGATTTGAACCCAGGACCTCCTGTCTCTAGGCCTGGCTCTCAATCCACTGAGCTACCCAGCTGCCCCCTCTTCTTAGTGTTTTTTTGCTTTTTATCCTCTAGCAAAAAGGAGACTATCAATTATATAAATAACTTTTCTGGCCCTTAATTTCCAAATCTATAAAATTAGAAAATTGGACTAAATATTATCTTTAGTCCTTTCTAGCTTGAAATTTAGTATCTAATGATTTATTAACCACCCAGAGAGAGCTGAACCATCTAGTCATCTGAAGTGGGGTTGATGTCACTTAGCTTCCCACTTCAAGAGAGAAACTTCTGACTTCAAAAATTGGAAAGTACTCAAGAGAATTGATAGAGAATTTAGCAAGTGAAGAGACTGAACATCTCCTTTCTCCCTCTCTTATCAACTTTGTCCTACCTCTTGTGTAGTTACAAAATGTTGATCTTTATCAAAGATATCTGGCAATAAATCTTACAAAGATGTTCTGTGGGACTTGTATTACAAATGCAAAGTCCAACAAAATTCCATAGAACAGGCTGAATTGCAGATTTATACATAAAGCCCTACCCTCTCTTTCAATCTCTTCTGATACTTTATCACATTCTTGAATTCATGCTTGATAATTATATATCCTATCTTATTCATATAAGTAAGAGCAAGAAGTAATTTCAGAGCAAGAACTATGTCCTAGAACTTTTCTTATGCATTTTATGTGCATTTATGTTTCTAAAGGAATCCCTTAAACCAATGAAAGCTTGGTTTCACATTTTCCAACTCATTTATACCATCAAATCCTGTCTCTGTGACCCTAGCCATGTAATATTTCAGTGTTCTAGGCAACTAAGACTATGTTTCAGAGAAAATATTAACCTACACTTTAAAAAAAAATTAACTTCCTTATGTGAAGGTTATCTATATTAATGAACATGCAGAGTGTCTTATCTCTCTATGTATAAAATGATAGATTTTGGGACAGTAGAAATACATAAGTTTCTTACACATATCCTTTTGTCTATGCCCATAATCATATTCACATACTCATATAAGTTATGGCACTTCATGGGGCAAATGAATTTTATATGCTTAAATATATACACAATGTGTTCACATGTATACAGACATATAGAATATGTATCATGCCTTTAGGTATATATTCATACAAGACAATTCTATATGTTGTATCATCAATATACATCTAAGTGTGAAATGCATGCCCAATGATGATTGATTATGTATGTTTTTATGTGAATATATTAGTTCCAAACATATATGGGCATATTTGTATACATTTATATATTTAGTATATTTGTTTATATATATTTATATATTTATATATATTTATATTCAGCATATATGTTAGAATAAATGTCCTTTTTTTTTTTTACTATGTGTAAGAAATGAAGAGAATCTGGGCCATCTTCCTGAGCTGAAGATCCATCATTAAGTGTGGAAATTAAAGCTGGAGATCTTACCACTCCCAGTATGTGGCAAATAACTTTTTTAGATGTACGACAGGCTGTTCTTTGGCTTTTGATAGTCAACTAACATAAATGATTAACAAAACCAAGAGTATATAATATGTTGCTAAAGCTTAGGAAATATTTGCTAAGTTAATTTAAAAATTCCAATAAAGGTTTAAGACAGGCAGCCCCCACTTGCTCTTTTACTTATGGTGATTTATCACCTATTAAGACTTCTGGTTTGGACATTAGAAGGATTTACAATGATCATTGTCTCCATTTAATCTCCGTTTCAATCTCTAGAATGTATGGTTTATGTTATGTTACAATCACCATTCATCATTGCAGTCTGAAGGTAACAATAACAGGAAATATGAGAAGGAATCTTATCAGGATACAAATTTCAGTCATCTCCAATTAATACTACAAATAATAAATTGGCATAATAAGATTTAACTTATTAAACTTATACTAGAAGTAAACTTGAAGATAAACCAAACAGTAAAGATACTGTCCCCAAATCTTTCATTTTATACATAGAGAGATGACACTCTGCATTTTCATTAATATAGATAATATTCACATAAGGAAGATAATTTTTTTAATGTAGGTTAATATTTTCTCTAAAACATAGTCTTAGATAGCTGCCTAGAACACTGAAATATTACTTGGCCAGGGTCACAGACACAGGATTTGACAGTATAAATGAATTGGAAAACTTGAAACCAAGCATTCATTGTTTTAAGGGATTCCTTTAGAAAACATAAACCATGGATGGTCTCCTATTCATGAACTCTGAACTTATAGTGAATATAAATCCTTCACAAAAGCAAATAGCATCTCATCCTTGTAATCAATTCCTCAATGATTTGTTTCTGTTATCTTCATCAGGAATCAGGATTCAGTCAAGCTGAACAGTTAACATTCCAAATTTGATAACAGAAGCTTTTAATTTTATTGGTAGCTATAATATTTTATTACTCCACACTATATCTAACTTTTCAACTACTATGGTAAATATTACATTATAATAATTTTTGTCTTATATACAGTTAATTTACTAACTGGGTCTAATTCTAAAACCATAGTTATATTACTACCTAAAAGATTATATGTGATTTCTTGTTTTATAATCATTGAAAAAAGTAATAAAGATAATTCCTTTTTCATATGCTCGTATTTATTCAAACATTTATATAAATGCATATATATATAAAGAAGTTATTTCACTCCATGTAATATGGATTTGAATAAGTATTTATATAGCAATTACTTTGTGCAAGGCACTTTTCTAATAAGCACTTTTCAAAGTATTTTCACATTTAATTCTCATAGCAATGCTGTAAGATACTGTGATTATTCCCATATTATAATTGAGGAAGCTGAGACAAATAAAAGTTAAGTGACTTGCCCACAGTCACATAGCTAATAAGTTTCTGAGGCCAGATTTCAACACCCAACTGGATGATGCCAGAGCTGGAACTTTATCCACAAGTGCTACCTGGCTCATTCTTAAAATTCTTTATATCTTAAATGACATACAGAAGTTTGTAGAAGGTATGGCCTTTGCTTTTTCTTAAAAGCTTTCTTGACAAATGCCAGGAGGGTTAACAACCAGAGGTAGTTATAAGCTTTATTAATTTAGCTATAAATATAGATATTAAATGTGTGCATAAGAGAGCCCTTGAGTACATTAGGGGGTAAGGAGAGAGATTTATAGGCTTTTTTTCTTTTTTCTTTTTAAACTTCAGAGAGAATATTGTTCTAGAAAGAAAGAAGTCACTCAAAACTAATTGTTACTGGAATGCAAAGTAGATAATGATATTAATAATACTGTTTTGACAAAAATGCAAAATTATGCCAGAGAGTATATGCTAAAACTTGACAATTCTGAAAACCATGATTTCCTGCTATTTCTCAAGCAGCTCAACTGGGGCGGGGGTGGAAACTGTAATCTATTGCTTATCCCAATTTAGATGTCTAAGACTTTGAGGGCAATAATTTTTATTAAGAATTCTAAAAATAGGCTAAGCAAAGCTCTTTTTATATTAATAGAACTACAAAGTCAGGTAATTAAGTGACAATTCACGTTAGAAACTGAAGTTGTGGAGCTATTAGGATAAAAGAATAGTGTTAGTATTTGTCTCCTTGCAATCAATGAAATCCATATAAAAGATAGCAATGAGGTGAAATTAAAAACAGGAAAATAAAAAGAAAGAAGCTACTTAACTAATATTGCACTCCCATAGCTAAAAAATATGGCAAGAAAAATATCTGTCCTGAAGTTTTCTTCAGCTTAATTTTTTTCTTATTTGTATTCTCTCTTCTTTAGTTATTTTTTCATAAGTAGTATGTCATGAATTTGCAGTTCATATGCTCTGTGTGGTTTTCCAAATAGTATGATCTGAAGTTTAATTGAAATAGGGATGGGTAAAATCAGAAGAAATTTGAAAGGTGAATGCTAGTTGTAATGGACAAATTTTAAAGATGAAATTTAAGTCTACCAAGCAGAAGGGACATGGATAAATCATTGTGCACCAATGAAAGCTAATCTTTTATGGCCTAAAGAATGAAAAGATTGATAGTGTCTGGCACTTTAGATGGTATGACCAATGATGCAAGAGAAAGTTTGAAGACAATACCCCTTACTGAATGTAGCTTGAAGTACCTTGATATACACCATGTTTGAGTAGTGGTCTTTTTGATAATCATATTTATGCAGGTATTGTGCAAGACCTTACCTAAGACATTGTCTTACAACAGGCCACACAGAAATTATAAATCAACCCACTATCCACTTTTACAGAATAAAATAAAAAATAGTCACATAAATCAATTAGTAGAATCACATGGTCCCCTCATTTATGAAGAGTAGAGTAATTCAGAGATATCCTCAATAGTGGAGAAAAGATCACACTTTGTCAAATAAGCAAATAAATGAATAAATAAATTAAAGAATGGACAGATAGATTAAAAAGATAAAAAAACAAAAATGCAGCCAAATATATAAAAACAAGAATGAATGAATAAATAAATGGGAGAGGGAGAAATAGGGAGAGAGGGAGTCTCAGGAATGTCTCCCAAAACCTGATCATCCTTGATCACTCCTCATTGTTTCACCTTTCTCAACATAATCCTGGAACTCCTATTCTAACCTCTGAAGCTTTACCATTTACTTCTCAACTAATAATCTTGTGTGTTTCTCAAATGTATACTTCTGGTTCTCTAATAAATTGCTAAAGAGACAGCTATCTGGCTCTATCCTGGCTAGACCCTGGGACTGGAATCAGAAAGACCTGAATTAGAATCTATCCTTAGGCACTTACCCATGTGACCCTGGGAAAGTCATTTGAACTTTTTTTTTTACCTTTTCCCATTAAATTAAGAAAAGGTAAACCACTTAGTATTTTTGTTAGGAAAACTCAATGAACACTTTTGGTCTGCAATAGTTCATGGGGGTCATGAAAAGAGAGACAGGACTGAACAGTACCAAATAAACTTTTATTGCTATCAAGTGGAGATGTTACCTACTACTATTGAAGCCTCAGATAGTGCTTGAATTCTTCTGTGAGACTATTCTAGGCCACCATCCTTCAAGGGATTACTAACACATTTCCATTTATTGTTTTAATCTACCACCCCTTTACTAGCTTGTAAAGCAATGGTTAAGACAACATGCCAATAAATTCGAACACTGAATCACTTCTGCGTTATTCTTCTTTAGCATATTTTAAAATTAATTCAGAAACATGTTTCTTTTCTTCTTGCAAAACTAAATGAAAGGTTAAAAGAACCTTTATTGTTTTCTATTTTATTATTTTGACTGTAAGATTATTCTATTTAATGAAATCTAATATTTCTGCATTTATTCTGCATAATTACTGTTCAGTTTTCTTTTTGTTAAAACATTCTACTTTTTCCAAAAGCAATCCATTTAAATGAGACATTACTTCTTCAAACTACTAATAGAATGACAACAACCTCAATAAATCTCCTCTCTCCTTCTCTCTCATACATAAAAATACAAACACACACATATACATATATGACATACATATATATTCATCACATATATTTGTAAAAATACAACCTATATTTATTGGATCACCACCTAGTACCTTGTCCATATCTTCCATTACTAGATGAGTGTAAAGATAAAATTTATTTCTTCAATAAGTGAAAACCTAAATGATTTTACAGCATAAACACTAATAAGATTTTAAAAGTAGAATTAAATGCTACCAAATACTTAGGCAGTAGGCAAATGAAAAGTAGAATAACATGAAACATTGGGTAGAGAGATGGAGATGGAGACAGATACAGATACAGATATAAATTTTTTATTGTTGTCATAGCTAAGCTAGAAAAAATATACCTATGAACTGGAAAACTGTTCCCAAATTATGGAATATGAATATAGTGGAATATAAATGCAGTATAAGAAATGACAAAAAGGAGTAAATATGAAGTTGTGATTATAAGAAGAAATCAATACAAAATAAAGTGATAAGGCCAAAGAAAATAATTTATAGACTTCTTATAACAATATAAAGAAAAAAAGAAAATCCTAAGAATTATGATCAATGTAATGACAAGTTAAAAGTCCAGAAGACTGATGATAAAATATGTTTCTCATATTCATTTTGCTGACTGCTTAGTGATAAAGATTCATACTAAATTTAAAGGTGTATCATGTGAGGTTTTTTTTTCAGAGAGCTGGTTGTTAAAATTTTACCAGCACATCCCTGATATAAATTATAAACAGAAGTAAAAAAATCAATAAAATATTTTAAAATACACAGAAAAGTATAAGGAAATATATAAAGCAACATAAACAAAAATAAAATGTTGATATTACCACTTGTGTAATACTCACTTAAAAATATTACATAAAAAGTTTTGTGACTTCACACAGAATCATTTGGCTTATTTACATAGAAATATTCTTGGTTTTGATGTTTATAAATTCATAAATAACAGAACTTTTAAAATGGGCTTCTTTCTCATGGAGACTATTGGAGAATTAGAATAATTTTGTACTTCTTCAAAGGCTATCTAGCTTACTCTCCTCCTGTCCACTTCTGATACAATTCATCATCTATTTGCAGTGTCTGTCTAAGACATATACATAAACACATACACAAGTGCATACATGCATGTACACACACACACACACACATATATATATGTATATAAATTCGAGACTTCTATATGTTTTTCATTGAACTGTGTATCTTAATATGAATAATGCAAATTCTTAATCTGTTTGGTTTTTCCTATGTGAATAGTTAGGCTAATATTTTTTTAAGGGATTTATGGAAGGGAATGTTACCCACATTCAAAGGAAGAACTACAGGAGTGGAAACAGAAGAAAAGCAACTGCTTGAACACATGGGTTGAGGCAGACATGATTGGGGACGTAGACTCGAAACTTACCACACCAATGCAAGTATCAACAATTTGGAAATAGGTCTTAATCAATGACACATGTTAAAACCAGTGGAAATGCGCATCAGCCATGGAGGGGGAGCTCAGGGGGTTTAAGTTTAAGTATAGAGAATTATTTTTAATACCCAGATCAAAGGTATCTGAAATAAAGATTCACTCAGCATTTTGATGTGAATGTTATGGATCCATGCTAATGAGTCAATAAGTCAAATGAACAAGCATTTATTAAGAGCTTAAGATATACCAAGCATTGTTCCACTGGATAGGGATACTAAGAAATGCCAAAGAAAAAGTCTCTACCCTTAAGGATTTCACACTTTAATAGGGATAACGGCATGGAAATAACTATGTACAAATATGATATACATAGGGGGAAAAATTAGTAAATATGGAGGTAAGTTGCAAGCTTTAAAGTGAGCCTGTCCTTTCAGACATTAAGGAATTAAAGGGAAGAGTATGACCCAGTGATACTGGGTTTGAGTGGAAATATTTGAACTTTGGTTTTATTATATCTTTAAAATAAATATCTCTTTGTTAAAGTTATTTTATTTTATTAGTAGAATCTTTTATTCATATTCCAATATAAGTTTCCAGAAAAAAATTTCTGAAAAATAGAAACAAAAACAAAAACAAAACAAAACAAAAAACTTTCCAACTACAGACAGAAAGGAGGTTCAAAAGGAGTGGGGTGGGGCTCGCCTGTCAATCCAACCTGGGCACCCCCCTCCCAGGTGTAGTTTTGGCAGCAACAAGTGGGTGGGGGAATGGCCCAAAAAACAAATGATGAGGGAAATGGTGCAGAAGTGTTGGGGAAGGAAGGGGGCAAGGAGTGTCAGTATTGAGAGTGTCGAAGGTGGGAAGCTATTTCATAACACTTCTTGTTGATCATTCCTCCATGGATACCTTCCTTCCCCATCAGCAGGACTAGCATCTTGGCAGTCATCTTGAAAGTGACGTTGTAGGTGGGAGCACCTTCAGTGCTCTTCGTATGAAGGTCCATGGTTAAAGTTATTTTAAAAGAACTTTAGAACCAATATTATTTTTCTACTTTTGCTTCAACATTAAAAGTTATTAGACACCTACTTAGACACTAATTAAAAATTAAGATATTCATTTATTTAGGATATTTATTCTTAAATTGATATTCTAAATCCTTAGACCTTATGTAATGGCTAGCTATATGAGCTATGTTGCAACAGTGGAGTCTTCTGGCTATTATTCTTTTTACCTTTTCCAATCCATATCCTATACAGATGCCAAATTAAGATTTTCATGTCTTAGTTTTGACCATGTAAATCACCTGTTCAAAAATCTTAGTGGCTTCATCTTGTTTCTAGGGGAAAAAGAAAATGCATTTACTTGGCAATTAAAAGTCTCTGCTTTTTCCTTCCAACACCTCTGTACAAATATTTTGCATTATTTCTCTTTATATACTTCATTCAAACCAAAGTTGACTTCAACTTATTCCCTAATCCTCAGCTTTGTCTCATGATGAAGGCCATCTATTGTTGCCAATAATACACAATTATCTCACCTATGACTGCTATGACTTACCATGATTATCTTTCAAGACTCAGCTTAGGAGAAAAAGCAATTTCAAAGAGAAATGGAAAGCCTTGCATTAACTGATTGAGAATGGAATTAAATGAAATGATATTAAATTATATAATAGTTATAATACTGTATAAATAAGTGATTTTATAAGTTGTGAGATTTCTGAACAATGGCAATATCTAACCATAATTCCAGAAGATCATTGATGAAGCATCCCATCCACATGAAAATGATATAGATATGGGTAGATATAAATATAATCTATATATCCATCTACCTATGTATTATCTGACTATCTCTCTAACACTATCTAGATACCAACTGAGGAAATTTGTTTTTTATTACACATTAGTTTTCAGGGTTGGTTTTTTTCCCCAAATAAGTTAGGGGTTGGAGGAAGGAAAAAGAGATAGCTGATCATTATTTTTTTTTCATTTCTAAAAAGCTCATCTTAGATACTGTTTCTTTTATAAACTCTTTCTGTTTTTCACAATAAAAGTTCTTTTTCTTTATCTCAAAACATTTTGTTTATCTCTGTCCCTATTGTATTGTTCAGGAAAATTGTAAGTTTCTTCAGGGGAGGAGGAATTATTTTATTTTATTTTATTTTTTGTCTTTGAATGGCCAGAACCTAGTGCTCTGATTTATAAATTTCTATCAAATTGAATTAAAATATTAAAAATGAGACAAGTCTCCTAATTAAGGAAGTGAAGTAATAGTTCATACAAGCACTCAGAATATTTATCTCACTTTATTTTTCTCAAGAGTTAAAATAATTTCATTAAAAGTCCATAGGGTGTCTAGCACTATTCATTCTTCTTAATGCAATGTGTCTTGGATACAGTGTATGGTCTCCTTTATCTCATTGAATGCTTATCAGACCTATTTAATTGGGATAATTTCCAAAGAACATTCTGACTAGGATGATTTCCAAAGACAAATTAATGGACAAATAGCACCTTGATGGGAGGAAAGTTATTTAAGTGGCATACCTGGTGTTTCTAGTAGCCTAGACTCATAATTGCCATCCATTGTAAATTGGAGCTTGATAGCACAGAGTACTTTTGAATTCAATCTTTATTTAATTTGCTGCCCATTATGGTTCTTAGTATATTCCTTTATTTCCTTTGTATTTTTTAAGGATCTTGTTTTACATAATTATCAAAATTAAAGCCAGAGTTTTATTAAAGTCTCCTCTCAGTTACTCACCTGATACAATAATTGACAAAGTGGTTTCTACAGCAGGACTCTGATAATTTTCTTAGACTAAAACTTTCAACTTTGAAAAATTAATATAGTAGAGCATACGGAATTACTAATCCTGATCAAGAGCATACAATATTTTAAAGTGTATCTGTTAATTATCACATCACTATCGCTTGTTATTGAAATCTGTCTCCTGATTTGGGTTCCTATTCTGTATAGACAATGTCAGGATTAGGGTTCTTAAAAATAATATAATATAAAGGTAATTTTTCATCATAAGTGAAAAATGTTTTAATAATAACTTAAAGAATAGAGGGAAAGTATTTGGCCATGTAACCTCTATCTGGATCAATTTCCTCATCTGCTAAATGGGCATAATACTATAGCATAGTATAGCACTATATAAAAGTCACTATATAAGTGCTGTTATTGTTATTATTGATATAAGAATCTGTGAATTATCTTCATAAAGATGATCATGAAACCTGTGGTACCTGATGAGGTCAGAAATCTGACTGATAAAAGAGCAGCACTACAAAAAAAAAAAAACCACAAAAAAACCCAAGTCAAGAAATGACCTGAAGGGAAGATTGGTCAACAACATTTTGGAGGTTCAAGAAGGATAAAGACTATGAAATTCCAAATGTTTTGGCAATTGAGAAAGCATTAGTAACTTGAAAGAGAGTAGTTTCAGTTTAATTAGAGGGTCTGAAACCAAATTTCAAAGGTTTAGAGGAGAGGAGAGAAATTAAAGATATCAAATAACAATTAGTTTTTCCCAATAAGGAGAACTGAGAAAGGGAGGAAGGATATAGAATAATAACTTTAGTAGATGGTAAAGTCTATAAAATTGGTTTATTTTTAAACGAATGGGAAGAGTTGTGCATATTTGCAGGCAGCAGGGAAGGAACTATTAAACATAGAAAGATGAATATTAAAGAAAGAGGGAATTATTGAAGAGAAGGGTTAAAGATAAGGTATCAATCTGTATTGTTGAGGAAAGAGGAAGTTCTTTATCAGCAGCACCTAACATGAAATCAACATAGGGCCCTCATCTCCCCTGAACTCCTAAAAGAGTCAATTATTATGGAACATTTATTCTAAAGAAACAATATAATAATTTTAAAAAATTGGATTTAGATTTTCAAAACATGAGTCATTTCTTTACATTGTATACATCCACATATGTATGTGTATATTTATGGGTATATGTACATTTGCACATATTCATATTTATACATAAAGCTTTTGGTGTATTGACCCTCTCCCACTGTCTGGTAGGTGCTTATTAAGTGCATATTAATTGACTGGATTTGTAAGAATGTTAGCATATTATTCAGTTAGTAATCTAGGACAGTTGATCTTATCTGAACTTTAAAGTTACATTTTTAACATTGTTTGGGCCAGATATTCTGTTAAAAATTGAACAAATAGAGGTGGAGTGGTGGGAATGCTAGAAAATTATATAACTGATATAAGCACATGTTTTAATCAGGGATGTTCTATTGGCACAGATTAGAACTACTCTGAACTTTCTCTCTCTGTCTCTGTCTCTGTCTCTGTCTCTCTCTCTCTCTCTCTCTCTCTCTCTCTCTCTCTCTCTCTCTCTTTATCTATCTATCTCTATCTCTCTTTCTCTGTCTTCCTTTTCATCAGTGCTCAAGAGTGTTCCACCATCTAAAGGACTTTCAATTTTAACTGTTTCTATGGTAAAACTCTAGTACATCATATCCATAATACCCAAATGAGTTTTGTTAATATAGGCAAGCTCAATGTTTATGCATGCAAAAAGAACCAAGACCAGAATGGGTTAACTTACTAATCAGATGCTTTTTTAAAAAATGAATACAGTTCTAGTCAGATCTATGAATAGTAGTTTTAGAGAAAGTTGTTTATTCCATCCAGTTCAGTGGTTTGAACTTCAAAATTAATCCACTGCCATTTTATTACTCAGTTGAATCTCAGTTTTAAGCTTTGTGGTAAATACTACAACCTAGCTCATTTCTCTGCACCACTGAAACCAGGACTTTAGGGTATAGTAAACTAGAGATTGGAGTGAGTGACTTTTTTTTTACTTAAAGTTGTTTAAGGAAGTTCATGCTCACTTTGCATAAAATCAGTTTTCTTAATGAAAACTATTGTGACTTTTTTCTAGTTTCATCCGTTATAAATTCCCCCTATACTTTCACATAATGATAATGAAATTCAAAGTTTGTACCCCCTGGAATTAGAGGCTTTTCTACCCTTAATTGGGTGCTGGAGCATATTAAACCTCAGGACGAATTTCTTGATTGAATTTTCCACACTTTCTGACAATTGCCTTTTGTCATTTAAATACATATTGTAAGAGAGTGAAGAACAAATTTAATTTAGCATCTAATTCTTAGCATATCTTATCAGTGTTAGCATAATAATCCAGTTAAGCGAAGTATGCTGGACTCTAGGTCTTTGCTCCAAGATGCAAATCTCTTACCAGAAATGGGATTTTAGTTATGAATACTTATTTTGTTGTTGCAAATAAACTTGAACAAAATGCTATGTTCTTCAGTGCACATTTTAGGAGAATAAAGTTGTAAAGAAAATAAATGCAATCTTTGATTCATCTGATTAGTGCCATGTGTAAGACAGAAGGGTGCTTAGATTCATGGAGGTGGTGCCATTGTCAATTGAAGCATTCAAAGAAATCATCAGGTCCAATTCCTTACCAAAAGTATAAATTTCCTAATAACAACCTAAACAAGTGATCATCCAGCTTCCACTAATAGATCACTCAAATATTCAAATACTGAAATGGGTCTGTGATCTCACTGAACAAAATATTCCCCCTAATATTCTCTATCAATGATTATATATATATGTATATATATGAAATTAATATATTCCTGATCATCTGTCATTTGTATCCCTATCTTTTCAAAAGCTCATTAAAGCATGTCTACCCAGATTTTTGGAGATCTTTACCTTCTATCACCTTTAAGTATATACAGGTTGAACCTTTGAGTTAGATACATGTGAACCTTTTCTCTCACCAGATCACCAGCCAATTTTTAAAAATGATATATTTTGTAATGGCAGTCTTTACTCTTAACACTCTTCAGAGCTCTTTATTTGTTATATATTTCAGTCTTTTCACACGGATCATGTGTTTTTCATTTACTCTCTTTTAGATATTCATTATAAAGTTTTGGAGATTATAAAATTCCATGAATCATTGCTATCAAATAACAATAGTAGAATTATAAAGTAAAAAGAATGGATCTTTATTTGGAGAAAATTTGGATCAATAATGAACTTTACAATTTGCTGAATGTAATAGAGCCTACTATCCTTCTCTTCTTTATTTTTAATTCAAATTACCTATTTGTAACTTCTTTCCAAAATGTGAAATGTATGTACTATTTATCTGTTGTACTATTGTATGTATGTACTATTTATCTGTATGTACTATTTATCTGTTGTGGATATCCATTTATCATATATTTTCTTCTTTCTTTTTTCTTCTTGATAAAAAAACTTAACCATTTGTCATACCTCTCACCTATCATAATATGGACAACAGATGCTCCTTACAAATTGCTTTTTTGCAATGTGGATGGTTAAGTTAAATAATTTAGTGACTATTTCTCATCTAGGAAACTTTGCATCATTTTAGTAATTAATGCAAAAAGTACAACAACATCTGAAAACAGGGCCAACCAAAAGACATTATCATTCAAAATTAAGTGGATTCTAAACTGGATTTTATACATGATTGGTTGATGACAACAACAAAGCAACAGCAACAAACCTACCATTTATATAATTTTATAAAATGTATCTTTGATAACTTAAAAAATAATCAGCCTGAGATCGAGTATCCTCTGCTTCTTACAATCACTTGTGTGATAGTCAATATGTAGCTTATTATGGAAAGCTCTTATTAAAGACTTCCTCTTTTCTGTTAACACCCTGCTCATGGATACCACTAATGTACTGCACTAAATAATTTTCTACAGATGATAAGATAGAAAATCAAATTAATACAGTGAATCTTCAACTTTTGTATGAGTAACATTCCTAGAAAATGCTGTAAAAGTAAAAATGCACATGTTGATATATTGAACTTGTGGAAAATAGAGGGTTAGATTCCCATGACTACCAAAAACTGCAGTTGTTTGCTAGAGATTGCTAAAAATAGACTTTTCTATGTAAAATTCTTTATAACAAGATATTGATTCTAATAATGTGTAATTTCCCAACTAGAGTAACCATGAAATAATCCATAGAATGTGGTACACAAAATATAATGTATAACATGCAAAACATTTTTCTTGTAAGTAATTCCTTAGAATTGTGTAATCTTTTGTGCTAACATCTCCAAAAAAATAATTTCAGGCATTATTCACTTTTCATAACAAGTGAAATATCTAGTTACCCTAAATACTGTAAGCAAATAAAATCCTTGAAACTACAAGTTTTTAGTTGAATCTTGACTTCCACTATCTCAGACAGCTTTATAAAGATGATGTACTGTATGCTATACTTACTCCTTTTTGCAGATATAACAATTCGTTGATTAGTTAACAACAAACTTGCAGTGAAGAGTCGCTATAAACATTCAGCCATGAAGTTTATCTAAATCTTTATTTTCTCAGTAATTCACATCACTGAATTTTCATGCTTGGGCTTTGAGCCCAAAGGACTTGCACTACACATTGGGGACATAATTGCAATGCAAAATTTGAGTTTCAAGGACTAAAAATGAAAATATCCAATTAATTCACAGGCAACTCTTTAGAGTGAAAAAGACCATTAAAGCACCTACTGGGATACCAGCTGCTACACAAAATTGTACTGATCACACCTCTTTTTTTTCTAACTGCACATAGCCACAATAGTGTATGATTGCCAAAGTGAAAATGAGCTCACTAATCATGTGAATGTTTAAAGTCGTGAAACTTAAATTCATGAATTTTTAGGATTGACTATAATTAATGATGTTCTCTTAATTACCTTTTCAGTATTAATTATGCATAATTTTCCATGTGCTTTTGGCATCTTACCTTCCCTGGATATCTTATGAATCTACTAAGCCCAAAGGTGCTGTTTTTGACAGAGATCTTTTCTTAGTACACTTGATCTAGTCCAGCTAAATGGAAGCATGGTTTAAAATTTTAATTTATTACATACAGTTCTGTTTTGTTCTTATTGACATTTATAACATAATACTTATAATAAATTTGTAATATAAGCAAATCCATACAAATGTAGGGATTTTTCCGCAATGGTGGAAAAAGTTTGTTAAAAAATTTCCAAAACCATTCCATTCTTTTCTTTCTGCTATCTTCTTTTGATTATAATTCATCTAATATATTGATGTCTTTCATTTTGTATCACCAATATTTACCATTTTAATAGTCAGAACTTTCCAAGATAGAATATCTCTTAAGCCTCATACTACAGAAGAAGTGGGAGACAAAACAATAAAACTAATTAATATATGAAAATGTTTGATGTTATTTGAAACATCACATGATCATTCCCAATCCTATAACACACACATATAGACAAACTCATTCACACTCCTGTGAAAAGAAGGAAGGATCAGCATCTTCTGAGATTTGTAATTTGGGGTCAAGTTCATTCACTGTAGAAAAATTCAGTTTCAATCAGTATTGTTGTTATATAACCTTACATTTCTATATTCATTGTGTGGACACTTTTTTTGGTTCTTTTTTCTTCATTCTGCATTTATGTAAATCTTTCAAAAGATTAAGTTTTGTGTTCAATTAAATATGTGTTCAATTGATTCAGTTTCTGATTATTCATATTCCATTATATTCATGAGGAGCAATTTGTTTTACTATACCTAACTGATACTGATTTACTTTTCTTTCACTTTTGTGCTGATACAAAAAAAGTTATTAGGAATATCTTAGTGTAAATTTGTTCTTTCTTTTTGCCATTGTCCTTCTAGGGGATATTCCTACCATTAAAATAACAGAAATAAAAGGATAATAAATGAATCAAATAATATGGAATGTTTAATCATTCTCTTTTGTATTTAATCTGGTCTCTTTTATTTTCCCTCTTCTTTCAGCCACTTTCTCTATGATTAATATTTCTTAAGTTACTTTTAGGCAACACTATTTGCACAAATTCATCTCCTCCTGTCTGTCATCCCTTTCCCAAGTCAAAGGTTTCACTTAAATTATTATTTTTCTTTCTGTGATTTCTTATTTTCTCTTTCTTTTTCTTCTCAATTAAGTGATTAGTTCAGTATTTCATTCTCTCCTTTACTCCCTTCTTCATAAGAGAATGAAGCAATCAGTTTTCCTTTGATATCCACCCATGAAGTTGACAATGGAACATTCCCTGCTTTATCCAACTATTTATTGAATGCAACATTTTGTGCTGTATTTTGTACCCTCTATGAATTCTTTTTCTTGTAAAAAGATTGTGAAGTTTAGTCTGTGATGCTTTAGTTATTATTCTTCACCTTCATTTATAGCCCTTTAAATTGAAATTCCATCTTTATAATTTTATGTGTTTAAAATAAATCACATGATAATCTCTCTTTATATTTTTTCTTGTCTCATAGGTCAAACTCTCTCCTTTCACACACACACACACACACACACACACACACACACACACACACACCTCCCCCACAAAAAAACCCTCCAAACATGTGATACTTAATTCTGCTACTTGTTCTTTCCTTGCTAATTATGTTCAATTAATTTCTCATGTTCCCATTGTTTATATTTCTATTAATACGCACATGTCAAGATGTTATACTAACCAATTTTTCGTAGTAATTTATTTTTATTTATTTATTTTTGGGGTACTGGCATATTTAAAATACCTTTTGTGAGAATTCATTCTCTTCATTGATGATTAAGCCCTAGGTTACCACATGTGTCTTTTGGATTGCAGCTAGAACTTCACTTTTTAGATTAAGTTATTAAAATTGCTTCTGTGGTTCCTAGTGGGCAATTAAGTGTCTTGTATTATTCACTATCTTCAGTTTCCCTTATACTGGATGACCATTGTTTTGACCACTTCAAAAAAAATTTTATTTGTATTTTCAGTTTTCAGACTATAATATTTCTTGGAATTTGGAGTCCATTTCCTTTTATTGGTGTTTTTTTTTTAATTTTTTATTTTTTGTACTCAGAAGTTTTCAAAAATTTAGAGTATGGTTCCTTTTTTACTATTTTATGCATTATGATATTCCTATCAGACTTTGATTTGTCATGCATTTCAGGAGATCTATGATCCTTAAGTTGACTCTGAGCATACTATCTTAAAGGTAATTAGTTTGGGTTTGAATAGAGTAGATGTTTTCTCTTAATTTCATTAGCTTTTGTCAGAATTTTTTACACTTCCATATTTTTATCATGTAAGGGTAGAATTTAAGGGGATCATAAGAAATAAGAACCCCAAGAAGGCAGAGTCAGTTGAAGACAGTTAGAGCCAAGGGTATAAAAGGGGGAACCCTCAAGCAAAGGACACATTTTGGTTTTGGGGAACTAAAGGGAGAGAAGTGTGAACCTGATACTCTAAGACCTAGCTTACTTCAAGCCTCCTTGTCCTTGTGCTTCTATACCTGTGGTCATCTTTGAGAACCTGCCTTGTCTAACCGTGACAAGAACAGCTTCTGAGAGAACTTAAAGACTGAATACAGAGTCTGATTCTCTATCTTTTTTTTAAACCCCTAACTTCTGTGTATTGGCTCATAGGTGGAAGAGTGGTAAGGGTGTGATTCTCTATCACTGAGTAACATCAAGAGTTACTTTCAATAGTCCCTCTGAGGTGACAATTTACTTAAAATAATTAGGATTAAGGTTTTAGTTGATAGTGAATGAAGGTTTCAACTTGGGCTCTTAGCCCAGGTTGGAGCAAAAACTCCTCAAACTTCAACTGACAGTTTTAGATAGCAACGGTTCCCTCTTTCCTTCATCCTCCATCCTTTCCTTCACTCTTCACTACTGACCAATTCAGTTATTAGAGAAAGTTACATCAAGTCAGATAGTATTAGAGTTGTCTATCTAAGTATCCAAAGAAGACAAACACAAGCAGTTTTACCTGTGAAGATCCTCCATCTTTAACTGTATTGTCAGTTGAGACAGGGAAGACATCTGAGAGGCTTGTCCATCTAGTCGTGGCTGTGAACACCACATACAGCCAAGAAATTTCTCTTCTTGTAGGGAAACATATCCTTCAGCTAACCAAGAATGTTAGTGGTGTATCAACCTACTCTTTATTGGGAAGCCATCAGCCTCTATTCTCAAAGTAAATCCAGCATGTCTTTGTTACTGTCTTTGGAGAGAATCCCAACTACTGCTGTGTCTCTTGCACCCATCCCCCACTCAAAGTGCCTGCTGTTTTAACAAGCACAACTATTTAAATCTTTCACTTCTCTGTAGACAGAAAAAAAGAATTCCTAGTGAACTTGATTTTTCACAATATGCTGAGATTATTGCTACTCTTACTATTATTGTTAATATTTTCATTAAGAATTTATATGCTCACATATAATATATGTTTTAGTTTCTTCTATTATGGATTGTATTTCTCTTTTGGGTCATTCTTTGCTTTTCATTAAATGTTTTTTTAGCTGTCCACTGACTTCTGTATTTCATTAGATATTTTCTTTTTTTTTTCTTTAAATATATTTATTAAGAGAATTAGGGGCAGCCAGGTGGCTCAAAGGATAGATAGCTAGGCCTAGAGATAAGAAGTCCTGAGTTCAAACCTAACCTCAGACACTTCCTATCTCTGTGACCCTGGGCAAGTCACTTAATTCCAATTCTGTACACCTTGTCATTTTTCTGCCTTGGAACCAACAATTAGTATTGATTCTAAGACAGAAAGGGGTGGTGGTAATTTGTTTTTTTTTTAATAATTTTAATATTTTTGAAGATGTCCTGCTCACCTTTCTTTCGAGTTCAGGGAGATGTCCTATTGTTTTATCAACATACACTTTTTATTGTTTTATTTTCTTCTGAAAATATCTTGTAAATTATCCCTTCCTCTTTTCACCTTATATTCTCATACAATTTACTTTCTGATTCTTTTCCATTTGCTATTTGTTTTAGCCTCAAAGTTTTACTTCCAATTTGACTGACTCTCATTTATTGGCAGATAAATAACAAAATGAGTTAATTCTGAGGGATTGTAGATGTGGAAACAAGAAGAAACACAAATGCCCAAAGAATCATCAATTAAGGCAGCTTATTACTCATAGGCATGTGCAAGTGAGTGTTGCTCCCTTACTTTGTTGAACTCTAGGAATAAACTAATGATGTCTTCCAACTTCCCAGTTGATAGCCAGACAAGATCTCCTGTTTCTTTGCCCTTTTATCTCATTGTTGGTATTAGGCAGATTCATGGGAACTGAGTTGGAGGGGATCCTTAGGATTAAAATCAGTTGGTGTTCTGGACTACTTATCAAGAACAAATGCACTGTGATAAATAAAATATGTGAACCTTACATATATGAAGTAGATGAGGTTTGTTAAGCTAATCATTGGCTAATCTTGAGTTCCAAACACTAAAAGTAGCTAACAAAACTGGTTCATTGGTACAAAATAGCTTCTTAGTACATAGATACTAATAAGTCATCAAATATTTAGTCACTTCCTCAGCTAGGTAATAGCAACAGTACATATGTAAATGTAATTATATTTAGCTTTGTAAAACAAAAAAGCATGATACAAATATAATTATTTCTATTGTTACTAGTATTATTATTATTTTATAGGATTCATTGGCCTCTATTTTTAACCTGTGTCCCCTCTGAAGGAATGATAGGACTGTCCTGCCTTCTGGGTATCAGTCCACAGTTCTTTAAGGTTTGACTCAGGCACACATGCTGACTCTGGTTAAATCTACTCTTTTCTATGTCTGGGATGAATTTTTTATTGCCCCCACACACACACACACACTTTCTTTAGGATGAGAGAAACCAGAGAGAACATTTCCCTTGTACATCAGGAATGTATAAGATTATGAATTCTTAATTTGGGGGTAGCTATAGATACTTTCCCTTTCCCTTTGATTCTCATATGTCTGGGCAGAATTTTTAATTTCCAATTATTCCAGGTTTGGAAAAGTAGAAAGTGGACAGAATGTAATGGAATTTTTTTTGATTCAATGGGAGTAGCTCAATATATGGTCCTCAGTAGCATGTCCCTGTGATGCCTTATGCTTTTCTGTCAGGAATGTGAAAGATAGGAGAAATGTTTTGTTAAATGTTATTAAAATTAATATTCTGGGCAGCTGGGTAGCTCAGTGGAGTGAGAGTCAGGCCTAGAGACAGGAGGTCCTAGGTTCAAATCTAGCCTCAGCCACTTCCCAGCTGTGTGACCCTGGGCAAGTCACTTGACCCCCATTGCCCACCCTTACCACTCTTCCACCTATGAGACAATACACCGAAGTACAAGGGTTAAAAAAAAAGTTTGAAAAAAAATTAATATTCTATGATGTTAGTTCTTAAGGGATTTGTCTTGTCAGGATTCTTTCTGTTTCTGTGTCTCTGTTTTTATCTCTGTCTCCCTGTCTCTTTTTCTCTCTCATTCTCCATTCTTTGGGGATTCAGTCACAACATAGCTTTATATCTGACATAACCACTTCCATTTTGAGATTAAATGAGAGTCAGTTTAAATGTCTATTCCACCAGCTTGTTGATTCTATGGCCAAGAAGGATGAACAGAGTCAATCATGTGTTTTGAAAAACTTGGTGATAGCCTAAGAAATTGGTATTTAAAGAAAGGAAAAATCTCCCAACAAATTAGAAATTCTAAGAAGCTGAAAGCAATGAGGTTGAAGCAAGTATTCTATAATACATCTCAGTAATAAAATTAAATTAAGTTTGGGTTATACTATAAGAGAAATAATCTAACATTTCCAGAATGGAGGAATAGAAAAATTAGGCTAAGGAAAATCATAGAAAAGGCTAGTCTTCCAAATTTCCTTTCTCAGTGCCTTTCTTCAAACACTATAATATAATATGCTATTCACTGACTCAACTACAAAGAAGACAGGTGTTAAATTGAAACAGATATATCTTTAAAGTTATGTTAATAGTTCAATTTTTAAATGTTAAGGATTTTCCTAACTAGGATTATGATGTGACTGTGACTAAAATTCCATCTTCTTGTTTTCATTATGTTTTCCCTTAGACTTAAAGTGACAGAATATATATATATATGTATATATATTTCATATATATAGATGCATATATATGTCTACACATATATACAATTATAAGTACAGATACCCTCTGAGAAAGTGCTGAATTAAAAGGAATCTTTGTGTATAAAGTAGATGTATGTGACATAAGGAAATATAATATGATAATATTGCCAATCTAAAAATCAGTGAATAGATTTGCAATCTATGAAATGAAGAAGAAAATTATGAGTTCTTGAAGATAAAACTATATCCATCATGTGAATATTATAAATCCATTAATTTTATTACATTCAATAATTCAAATTAATAATTCATTAAACATCATTCATTTTAGAATTTAGTGTTATACATTTTGCAATTAATTAGCATGTAATCAGCATACTTATATCTATCTTCTCTAATTTAAGAGAGTGGCTTATTACTCTTGTCAAAATTAATTAAATGACATTCACTTAATTCAATTAGAAATGACTTAAATACTTTAAAATATATACTTATGAAAGGACTTTATGGAACTTCTTAACAAAATAATGAATGCGATAAAGACAAAAATAAATGTCCTCATCTGCCAAGTGGGACATTTACAAATCCATACACTTCATATACCCTCTCAATTGATATGTCTAAGCATTATTCATAATTTCATTAATCTTCTACCTTTGAGTTTTGTCTTACTTGTTACTTGCACCTGTTACACTTTCTTCCCTTTGCCATCCTGATCCCTTGCTGAACCAGGTAAACTCTACACTGACTTCTATTGAGTCTCTTGAGTACCCTGCAAAAGCCTTGGATCAATCTCAAAATCCGTTATCTTCACTCCTACTTATTGCTACTGAATGAAGTTGCAAAAAATGATGAAAACATTCTAACTAGGTGCTCTTAACCTCAACTCATTATACATAGTGAAAAACATTGCTCTGGAAGTCATTTTATGGCACATGAAGGAAGCTGAGGACAACCTATATTGGGTTGCTTCAGTATATTCCAAAATAGCCTAAAACAGCTTTTTGCAAAAGTAGAATCTGATGATGATGATGAAGAAACAAAGAATGAACCAGAGTGGAAAAAACATAGAATCTGAAGAATTTACTGTGAGGTTAGAGTAGAGAAGACTGTCATCGCCAATTTTTTTCTCAATTTTTTTTCAAATAAATGAGTTTATTTGTTCCTTAAAAAATGCCACTTAATCTCAACTGATTCTTCACTGTGGCAACATAATGCTTTTCACAGTATTTCACTTATGACAACAGCTTTTCCAAACCTTTTCATCATTCCTCATAACTCCTTTTCACCATGTCTTCTCAATGGAGAAATTTGCCTCCTATTTCACTAAAAAAATTGTAGATCATTCACTGAAAATTCTTTATTTTCTTCTCTTCCTCAACTCACATCATTTATATACTTTTAAACACTATCTCTTCCTTCAATCATTTTTTCATATAAAGATGTCACTATTTTCCTTTCCAAGGCAAACACCTCCCTTTCCATCAACACATTTCATCTCTTTTACTCTTGAAGATTTTACCTCCAAGGAAAGTAGAGTCACTGGTAGCTGCTACAAGTTGAGGCTGATAGATAGGAATTTGGGAAAAAGATAATGAACCAGAGTAGAGACCCAGAAGTTGATCGAATAGAGGAAACCAGGAACAGGGGAAGATCTCAAAATCCTGGGCTAGGATTCTGAAGTGGGTAACTGTCATTGGGGAGAGGGTTTGAACTCTGGAGAAGTAAACAGCTCCTAAATGAAACTCTTTTTTACTAATGATCTTTACCCTGATCCTATGAAAAACCTGTCAGTTTCAGTTATACATTTTTGATCACAGACTCTGAACATCTTTTGACATCTCAGGAAGAAATAACCAGCAACAGTGACCTGGACTACTCAGTTACCTTGGTTGGGTTTACCAAAACCTGGGTGCTAGGTCATGCCTGTTTCCAGTTCCTGACTCAACAACGATCCGTGGCTTTCACTAAAGACTATAATCTATTTGGACTTAGTTTAGGATAGCTAGATATGACTGGGAATTGAGACAGAGAAGGAGTGAGAATAGCCTCAACTCTGTTGAGGACTGAAGTGACCCTTTGCAGGGTCAATGGTTGGGAAAAGATAGTAATTATTAATGATAGGGAATCCCTAGCCACATACTTTACCTTATCCAAATTAATACTTTGTAATAAACCTGTTACTGTTTTAAGAAGAGTCAGAGTATGTGTCTACTGGTCTGGGATAGAGAGTAGCCATCTTGCTCTCTGGGCCTGGAAGAGTCATCACCACCCTAGATTGGGTTGAGTCAAACCCCAGTCACCTCTCTAATTAACATCTTACAAGACTGACTGGTTATTTTCAGTATTTTTCATTAACTGCCTATGAGCTCTGGTCCGAAAACTTGAGATCAGTCATGCACTGAAGCTTGACTAGGGCACCTAGAATTACATCAGACCCTAGACTATAAAAACTGAAATAAAAAATGTGACTCACATGAAAATAATCACACACACACACACACACACACACACACACACACACACACAAATAAATCCTGAAACCTGAAGTAACATATCTTAGAATAAATAGGAACCCTGGAAATGCAGTAAAAAAGCCACTAAAATTTAAAAATATATATATAAATAAAAATGAGAAAGGAAATGAAAAATAACACAAGCTATTGAAAACTAATTTGGGGACAGAGAAAATCCTAGCTCAAATTCAAGACAGTAGAGTAAAAAAAACTACTTCAAAAGCAGCTAAAAATGCTATAAATGGTCACAAGATCAAAAAGAGTTTTTGGAAGAGTTTTTAAAAAAACTTCAAAACACAAATCAGAGAGGTTGAAAAGAATTGAAAAAATGAAACTAATGCAAGAAAGTCAAGAAAATCTATGAAAGTGAGATCACACAAATAGAAAAAGAAATACAGAAACTCATAGAAGAAAATAATGTATTAAAAGCTTGAATTGGACAAGGAGAAACTAACAATTTCCTTAGACAACATGAAATAATAAAGCAAAATCAAAAGAATGAAATAATAGAAGGGAATATGAAACATATCAGTAAAACAGTTTAGTTAGAAAACATCAAAGAAACATAATATAAAAATATTTGGACTCCCAGAAAATTATGATAAAAATAGTTTAGACATGATACTTCAAGAAATCATTAAGCAAAACTGGCCAGAAATTCTAGAACCAAAGAGTAAAATAGAAATTGAAAGAATCCACTGATTACCACCTTAAAGAGATCCAAAGAAGAAAACGCATAAGAATGTCAGGATAGGGAGAAAATACAAGGAAAAAAAATTTTAAATTTCGAGCTTTAGTCAAAAAAACACAAAATTTAACAGTAACAACATTAAAAGCACACAGGATATGGAATACAGCATTTCAAAGAGCAAACAAACTGAGCTTACAACCAATAATAACATAACCAGCAAAGATGAGAATAATTACACAAGGTAAAAATATATACTCAAAGAAATAAAAGAGTTTCAACTTTTCCTAGGGGAAAAACCCAGAACTCAGACAGAAATTTGATCAATAAGAAAAATAAAAAGATAATGAAAGAATAATTATAAGCAACTCCCAAAATCAAATTCTTTGATTCTTGCATGAAAAAAGTAATCTATGTCCCCTTGGAATGACATCATTGCCTATGTATATTGAAGGGGTGTATATGAATAGAATACTCAAGTTCAAGGTGAATGTAATAGAATGAGATAAAAGGATAGTGGGATAGGTCAGGAGATAGGGTGGAATGGCTATTTCATATGGAGAAAGAATGAGTGAAAGAACTATCACAGAGAAGAGGAGGGGCTGGAAGGCTGGTAGTATGAGAACTTTACTTTCATCAGATCTCATATAAAGAAAGAACATACACAATTAAAAGGGCAAAAAATTTATTAATGTACAGAGAAAGAGGAGAGAAGGGGATGGGTTAAGGGAGGGACTGAGAAGAAGAGTAAGTATCAAGAAGTGGGAGGGATAAGTTGAGAAGATAGTGACAGACTCTTAGGACAAGATAGAAGTATTTTTAAAATTGAATGCATATCAAGAAGTAGGAAGGCATGGTTATGAGAATAAGGAAAGGGTTTTTGGAAGATGGATAGAATAAGAATTGTAAGGGGAAAGGGAAAAGTGAGTGACCTTTGGAAAAATGGGCCAATTTGTAACTAGGAGGGCAAATGGAAAGGATAAGTAAGGGTTTGGGGGAAGAGCCTGAATTGGAGAGGTTTTAAAAAAAATTGTACATTTGAGGAGGTATATGGTGGAAAGAAAGGAGGATAGAGATGTATGGTGAAGAGGAAAAAATAGATGGAAATGCACAACTAATAACTATGACATTGAGTATAATAGGATTAATTCATGCATGAGAATAAAATGGATAGCAAAAAAGAGAAAAACCCAGGACCTGACAACATGTTATCTACAAGAAACATACTAAAAATGAGAAACACATATAGGGTGAATGTAAAAGGCTGGAGCAGAGTATATGAGGCCTCAGTAGATCCAAAGAAGGCAGAGGTAGTAGTTATGATCTCTGACATGTTTGGGCCTAAAATGAATATAATTGTAAGGGATGAACAGAATAACTGTATTATATTGGGCAGGTACTATGGATAATAAAGCATTATCAATATTGGACTTGCATGTACCAAATGTTATAGCATCCAGTTTTTAAAAATAAAACTAAATGAAATACAGATGGAAATAGATTTTAAATTATAATAGTGAGGATTTTAATTTCCCCTCCCAGAACTAAGTAAAACTAATCCAAAAATAAATAAGAAAGAAGTTAGAGATGAATAGAAGCTTAGATAAGTTAAATTTGATAGATATTTGGAAAGCCCCAATGCAGACACACCTGCCTGAGATTAGTAGTAAATCAAAGACTAAGCATATACATAATCAAAATATACTTTCTACTGAGCCAACAATGGTTTAGAGCCCATAAATATTCAGTAAATTCTTATCTTAATATTCATTACACCATGGAGTTATTGCTGTATTCCTAAGAGGTTATGGCATTGGAACAAAAGTTCTACCAAGTATGACTGACCTGAAAAGACATGGTTTGGGAAAGTGTATGGTGAAGGCAACAGATTTTAAATCCACCTAAGGACCAATCTAACTAAATATGGTCTTAGTAATGTATGTTAAATGAGAATGGATTAAGGTGATTAAATTAAATGTTAATAGGAACATGGAGAAAGGCCTAATATTATACTGCTAGAGCAGCTGCTAATTGCTTTTTTATTTAGAAAAGAAGATGGAAATATGTATTAAGAGTTATAAAGATGTACATGCTATTTGACCTATATGTTCCATTACTGGGGTTAGGGCACCTATTGAAGACCTAATTATAATTAATTAATGAGGCCATTATTGAGAGGGTTAAAAAGCTGTATGTGTATGAAAATATTCATGAGAGCTTTGTAATAACAAAATATCTTGAAATAGCATAAATACTATGAATTGGAGAAATGGCTGAATTGGTAGTGATACTTGAATGTAAAGCTTTATATATATATTTTTTTAGAAATGACAGAAATTGGAAATATAAGGAAAGTAAGAGAAATAAGAAGAAATAAAAAGAGAATAAGAATAATATATGCTATGATTATATTTTTAAAAGTCACAAAATCAAGAGAAAAAAGAATCCAAGTAAAACAAATTCAAAAGGAACTCAAAATCAGAATGTTCATATTAGCATACACATATAATTTACATATTTTAAACAAGTCATAAAAATATGGATTTTGTGGTTTTGGACATAATTGCTTTAATTATTTAGTTAAAATTTAGTTGTCAGTGGTTTTGAAGTATATAATACAAATAAACAATTTTCAAATGTTTAAAAGAAAGAGAGATAGCATGAACATGATAACTATCTTAAAGTATTTTAGGATTATCATATGAAAAAGAGATGAGCCTTGTTCTGCCTGGCTTCAGAATGCAGAATTAGAATCATTGAGAGGATGATTTTTTCATTTTCATTTTCATTTTTATTTCAGAGGAGTACTTTGGCTTGAGTTATGAATGAAATATTAAATTTCATTTAAAAATTAGTGAAAATAAAGATGTGATTTTTTCACTGAAATTCTTGAACCCCTCTGAGTCCTTAGGGAACTAATATAAATATATATGTATATATATAATAAGATAATATATAACAGATATTATAAGATAATGTATAACATGTTATATATTTTACAAAAGAAGGCTAAACACAATGAAAGTTCAGTTAATTGCACGTTTATTTTTTTTTTTAATTTTTACACAAGAAAATATCTCTGTTAATGGATAACATTGTGGATTATTGTCACAGTTCTAATAGAAGTAAGTTGAATGTTATCCTATGGACAATAAATTCCTACTGAATGTCTTGGAATATAGAAATGGCACCATTAATACATACATGTATATATTCAATAGAGATAATTAGATTTGAAAATTATCTTTGCAAAAATAAGGAAAAAAAAGCATCACTGAGATTGATCAAAATAGAAATGTTAATCTTAAAGTATGTAGATGCATTTCATGTGGCCAGTAGTTCTGATTCTGATAATGTTGTTTCCAATGTAATTGATTTCTGGAATTATAAAGGATACTTACATTTATTCACTCACTCACTAATTTATTCATACAATTGTTCATTTATCTCATTTATTTTAATTATTTAGTATGGATACTTTTTAAAAAATATTAGTTTATATGTATTCTTCTGGCCACTTATCCACTTTCATCAATTGATATAATAACCTTCATTGATCAATAAATCCAAACTTTGTAAAAAAGAACATTCTCTATTTTTTTCTTGGTGTGGCAATGTCCTGAAAGTGAATCACTGTAACTCCAACCTTCTACCCCTGTACCTGTTTTAGTAAAAGAATTTTAGGATTCCTGTGTGGACTTGGCATTTCTTTGTTGTTGGTTTAGTTCACATGATAGTACCCATAAACAACTTTAAGAGGATATTCTTGGATCTGGACTGTTTTATAGGCTTTGTGAAGAGATTTAAGTCATATTTTGGAAATCCACTGATATTTATCTGTTACTAGTATTTATTTTTGTGTACATTATTAAGATATATGTGCATATATATAGGCATACATGTGTCTATATAACATGCTGTATGTTATATGTTAATATGTACATAAATTCTTATTTAAATGCCTAATACATCAATTTCATGCAGATACATAGAAATATTTGTGTATGTATACTATGATTTGTGTGTATATTTAAAATTATACAAGTGATATGTGCTTTGTGCACAATACATAGGCCTACTCTTTGAGGGCAAACTGATGTTTGTGTCTTTTGTTATTAAACATGTAAGGCTTCTTAATTAGAAAGTTGAAAATGATACTGAGTTTGTAGCAGAGAGAAATATTGGTAAAGTGCACTGCCAAAAACTTGTGTAATGTTCTAAAGCAATTCAGTCAATAATTATGGTACTTATCCAAATCCACTGTTTTTCAGTTTTACAGAGAAATTAGAATTTCCAAGACTTTTCTAAATATGACCATTCTGGCATTCATTATATTAAAGTTAAACTAGTTCTATTTTGTGTTTGATCCTGCTTATATTTTTGATATGTTAGAATGCTTTCTGCCACATAGATAACCAAGAAATTTCCATTAACTGCTACAAAGTTTCCTTTTCTTTTTTAATTTCTTTGTTTCAAAGATTTGTATCATATAGTATTTGATTGATGTTGAATTGCTTATTATGTTCTTTTCCCATTTTTATTGCTTTAAACTTTTGGCTTTCATTTTCAATTATTAAATAAGGACAGCAAGATTTTATTAATATACTTTTTTATTTTATCAGATTTCATTCTATATCTTTCTTTATTCTTTCATTTAATTACGTTTTGTGTTCAGTTTTTCCACTGACTAAATAGAGTAGGTGTGGATGTAATCTTTCAGTATCTTCCAATATATATTTTAATATATTTTTCTCAAGTCTCTCCTTTCATGTTGATATTTTATGCCTGTTCTTCTGTCCTTAGGAATGTTACTAGAAAGCATTACTTTTCCTTCTGTGGTCATTATTGTTCCAACAGCCTCGGCTTATACTATTGCATTCATATCCTGAAAGATTTTATACTTTCTTTTGAATATTGTGGAAGAATGTAGAAATATGAGAGCCTTTTTTTCCTGCCTGTCCCCCCTCACCATTAGTGACTCCCTCCCATGAAAACAATTTTAGAAGGCTCTAACTAGGTTTTATCTCACTCACACTTTATCTTTGTTCCTCTTCTCTGTGCCCTCTACTTTTTCTCTGTGCCTGTCTTATGATTCTTGAATCTTTATCCCCACCAATATGTTCTCTTCCCCTAGAAATTATGTTATTTGTTCCTTTTTGAATCTGCAGGTCTTAGCTCAATGTCTGTCATAGCATTTTGTCATTGTTGTTCAGTTGTTTCATTTATGTAACATACTCTTTAGTTATATAGCCCATTTAAGGTTTTATTCGCAAAGATATTGGAATAATTTGCTATTTCCTTCTCTAGCTCATTAAACAGAGGCAAAAAGGGTTAAGTTACTTGCCCAGAATTACAAAGTAAATGCCTAAGGTGGGATTTAAACAGAGGTCTTCTTGACTCCAGGACCATTCCTTTACCCTATCACACAGAAAGCATGTAATAAATGTTTTATCCATTGATTCATGATGGTAATAACAGAAAACATCTCTTATTTTTAAATACTCAATTCTTGAATATTAGTATTATTAGAGCTAGATCAGTTAGAGTGCTGGGCCTGGAATCAATAAGACCTGAGTCTAAATCTGGCCTCCCATATTTTCTAGAATATTTACTATTTATTTTTCTCAATTCCTTCAACTATAAAATAAGGATAATTATAGTACTTACTTCTCTGGTTTGTTCTGAGAATCAAATATATAATAATTCTAAAGTGATTTGCACAGTGTCTAGCACATAGTAAGCTGTACCTTAATATTAGCTATCTAGCTATCTAGCTGGTAGTAGTAGTGGTAGTAGTTGTAGTAGTGGTAGTGGTAGTAGTAGTAGTAGTAGTAGTGGTAGTAGTAGTAGTAGTAGTAGTAGTAGTAGTAGTAGTAGTAGTAGTAGTAGTAGTAGTAGTAGTAGTAGTAGTAGTAGTAGAGGAGGAGGAGGAGGAGGACGAAGAGGAGGAGGAGGAGGAGAAGCAGCAGTACAAGTAATCACAGCATGTTACTGGTCTTAGGCAACCTAGGACAATACTGCTATTCTGGAAATTGTGGGGGAAATGCTCTTAGAGTTATGGGAACTAAGAATACAATAAAGCTGGCTGTTTTCATTAAAAAAATAGTGCTACTAGTAGTAGCAGTAGTAGTTTTGGTTTAGTTTGGTAATAGTTGGATTCTTGTCATTAAATGTATATTATTAGGCAGAGGCAAAAGGGCAGAGTAAAATAAGCACCATAACTGGGTTCTCCCAACATCCCCCTTCAAACTATGGAAAATAACATTTCAAATTGAATTCTGAAGTTACAGAGTCAACGAAATGCCAAAGTGAGACATTTTTCCAGCCCTAAGCTACTTAGAAGTTTGGAAGGAGATTTCATCATCTGAAAGAGATCCCAAGCTGAGTTGGAGCCAAGATAGTGGCTTAGGAGCACCAAAAGCCCAAACCTCTCTGACAATCCTTCAAAATGAAATTTAAAAATGCACTTCAAAGAAAACAGAAATCCAAATCCAACAAGAAGAAGTCACAGTACTCTCCTGCTGATCACAACTAGAAAGGTAGACACAGAGAGTCTATTTTCATAGGATGAGGGAGAGACAGGTTCACTGAATACCCTTCCCTTCCCCACCCACTGTGCAAAGAACCTATGATAAGATCTGGATGGCTGTGTGAGCCCCAGGTCAATGGTTGCAGCCATGAGGAAACTCCTCTAAGCTACCACACAAAGTCCAGGGCTGGCAGGTTGGAAATTGGGGGGCGGGGGGCACCTGGCTGGACACCCTCACCCTCTTGGCTATAGTAAAGAACCTGCCTCACGAAAGACTAGCTCAGCAGGTTAGCTCAATCAGTTGAATCCAGTATACCAGTAGAAGACTGAGAAAAGAGAAGATTCAGCCTCAGAGCTCAAACACTGGTTTAGTAAGTCAAAGGAGGGGCAAGTTTATAGTTCATAAGATGGGAAAAATAAATACTTTTTTAAAAAGTAAATAGAATGAGGAAAGAAGAGGAAAAAAAAGAAAGTTATTATTGAAAGTCTCTATGGGGGGTAAGGACCAAAGAACAGAACCAATGGAGGAGGAAGGGGTCCAGGGAGCATAAAAAAAAAAAAAAAAAAAAAAACAGGGAGCTGGATGCAGGCTATGGAGGAACTCAGAAAGTAATTTAAAAATCAAATATGACAGGTTGAAGAAAAATGGCAAAAGGGACATAGTAGTCTAAAAAGCAAAACAGGTCATCTGGAAACAGAGGCACAGGCATTGAAAGCCGGAATTGACCTGCTAGAAAATAAAAGGTAACTCCTAGGACGAACTGAAAGTAGTATATAAAATATTATGGAACCAGAGCGAGGATCGCATGAGATTTTGTAGCTCTTACTTTAAAGGACTGGTAATAACTTCATTTCATGCTCATTTATGATTTTCTCATTTTATTTTTCAATATCATTTGTAACAAAGCATTTCCAGTGGTGATAGTCATGGTGGTGGGGATAGTATTTGTATTTCTAATTAGTTATACATTACCTTTTCTTTCTCTTACCTGTACACACTCACACACACACATTCACTTTATCTCTAGGTTCTCTATATGAAAACAGTTATCAAAGTAGTTTATAATAAGGTCTATCTGAAGCGCTATGTTAGTCTGTCTATTTCTCAGTTTGATAGGAACAGATATATAACATTGGCTGAAATACCAACTGCAACTGATGTCATCTCTAAAGACCAATTTGCTGCCTTTGTAGAGTCTCTTTGCAGATTTACACCTACCAAAGTAATACCCTAGGTATTGTAGAATACAAGTCTCTATACCAGCATGTTTGGCATTTATTTGACGTTCTTCTACCTACCCATATATCCCACTTTCCATATCACAATTTACATGATAGGAAAAGCTTTGAGGGGGCTATTATTAGTAGTAATAATAGCATTAGTCACAGTAGCATCAGTAGTAGTAGTAATAGAAGAGATAAAAGAAGCAGCATTGGTAGTAGTAATAGCAGCAATAGCAGTAGAAGTAGTAATCATTGTCATCTTTGTAATTGTAGTAGAAACAGCAGGAGCAGCATTAGTAGCTTCAGTAAAAGCAGTACTGGTAGTAGTTGTAAACTTTGTTGTTTGGATTTGTTTGTAGAAGCAGAATGATTTATTTGGAAGAAAGTTATATTTTGAGTGAGGCTCTGGGTTTGAACTCTAATTCTAATAATTACTAGTTATGGAATTGAATATAAAATTATATAACAGTTTTAGCCTCATTTGCTCCATTTGTAAAATAGAGACAATACTGCTTATACTAGGTCCTTCCCCATGTTAATGTGAGAAACATTCCTTATAAACATCAAATGGTGAATAAATATGAATTGTTGTTACCCAATCCAACAAGCATTCATTAAGATCATATTCTCTGCAGGTAGCTGCCTGGTATAGTGCATAGAGTGCTTAATTTGGAGTCATGAAGAGTCTAAATCCTACTTTAGACACTTATTAAGGTTGTGATCCTGGGCAAAATAGTCCACCTATTCGTGTCTCAATTGATTAATCTGTAAAAATAGAAATGATATCACCTACCTAACAGGAATATTGTGGAAATCAAATAATATTTGTAAAGTATTATGCAAACCTTAAATGGTGGTATAAATACTAGCTATTAGCTAACATTTATAAAGTAAGATTCAGAAACTAAACAAAAATAGCTTATACGCTCAGGGAATTCTGAGTCTACTGTAATGATATTATATTGTTCAATCAGAATTTATAAAGTTCTCCCTCTGCTCAGCAATGCCTCAACATCCACATTTACTATATTAAAATATTATACCTTTTCTACAGAAATTCACACTATCTTTGGGGAAACAAAATGAATACTCGAGAAATAGCTGTTTGTTGTGGCAGATACAATAGTGAAAAGGAGCAAATACTTAGCTGACAATTTCTGAAGTAGACACTAACAGTAGAGAGAAGCTTTATGAGATGAAACATCTGTTTGGCCTTGAGAGAACTTTTACTCTTACTCTACAAATATTCAACTAACCCATTTGTTTCCTTACTAAGAGAAAGTAAGAGGTGGAGGCAATAGGAGAGAATCCCCAATGCATGCTATTGATACCATCATAGAAAGTCCTTTCAAATAATAAAAATTTCCTTCTCTGTGTTTTTGTCACTACTTTTATGACACAGCCTTTTCTTAGAGAAGTACATAATTTGCAGCACTTAAGTAGCTGTCATAGATAATGAGAAGAGCTAGTTCAATAATCTGACTTTAATTCAGTGAGTTGTCAAACTAGATTAGCTGCTACATAGTGATCTGGCCTGATACTGGATGAAATGACCCAGGATTTTCTCTCTCTGTCTCTCATTTTCTGTTGTAATAATTAAAATTAAATTATGAGACTGCTAGTAGCTTTAATAACTTTATTACATCAAAATAGTAATAATAAAGAGAGGAAAAGGTAGAAAAGAGGTAGAGAGTTACTTAGCATACTACTTTATTGACCACCATGATGGGGTGAAGATCACCACCGACAAGAGTTCCATTCAGCCTCCATGTTCCCACCACAAGACCCAAAAGAGGCACATGGTCTGACCTTATAAGTTCTTTTCTCCACCCACTAACTCCCTCACATTTTAGGAACCTGCACAGTTTCTTAATTTGCCTAGACTTACCAGGGGGCCAGTACCTGTGGAAGCAGCTTCCTATTTCATTGTTTCTTGGGTTCTCTAATTTCCTTTCTCTGAAGGCCTGTCTATATCTGCACATCTCATGGTCTTTGACCTTCAGGTCACCAAAAGGTGACATAAAACAAAAATGATTTTAATGAAGAGAAAAATTCTCTTCCAACAATATTTAGAATGTAAACTTTTATGACAAAGGGGAGTTCCCCCAAATTGGCATTTTGTCAATGCATCTATCAATCATTTTTATTTTCTTTTTCTTTTCTTTCTCTCTTGCCCTCAAATTGCTGTATTTACCTTTGTAAAGTGCAATATTTTCTCCTCCTCTAGTAAGTGAATCTTTAGGTATATATCGGTTATTTGAAATGATGCATTGGGGAGACTAGGCATGTTCATGTCCCAAAGACCTCAACTGAGGTGATTTCCACATGCTCATTTCCCAATAGAATCACAAGGGGGGTTGTTGGAAGAGAATTTCCCTATCTATTAATGTCATTTTGTTTTATGTCACCTCTCTGTGACACGAAGGTCAAAGAGCACTGAGATGTGCAGATATAGACAGGCCCTCAGAGAAAGGAAGTTAGAGAACCCAAGAAACAATGAGACAGGAAGCTGATCCAGACAGGATACTGTCCCCCTGGGCAGCCCAAACAAAACTGTGCTGGTTCATAAGATGTGATATGTTAGAGTTAGTGTGTGGAGAAAAGAGCTTACAAGGTCAGACCAGGTGACTGTTCCAGGTCTTGTTGCTGGAGTGTGGAAGCTGAATGGAATTCTTGTTGGTGGTAAGCTTCACCCCATCATGGTGGCCAATAGAGTTGTAAGCTAAGTAACTCTCCACCTTTTTCCTACCTTTCCCTCTCTTTACTATTACTACTTTAATGTAATAAAGTTATTAAAACTACTAGCACCCTCATAATTTAATTTTAATTATTACACTGTATACATAAATATATAAATATATATTTATATGCACATATATGACTAATATATGTTCAGATATGTGATTGTACATGTGTTTAGAAACTGATATATTTGTGGATGTGCATATTGCCATGCACAGGAACTTTCTCTGGATACATTTTTCTTAAAAAACGAAAATCCGGTAAAAATTATTCCATGTAGTTTTGTCTTTGACAGAGTTCAAGCAGAGTGGTATACCTCTTCTCAGGTATGGTTGAACAGGGATATTACACTATCAAATGATCTCTTCTAAGAAGAAACAGGGGCACCTAGATGGCTCAGTGCATAGAGGGACTCCTATCTCTATCTTGGAGACAGGAGGTCCTGGGATCTAATTTGATTTCAGACACTTCCTATGTGATCCTGGGCAAATTGCTTAACCCCATTCCCTAGCCCTTACTGTTCTTCTCCCTTAGAACCAATATACAGCACTGATTCTATGATTAAAGGAAAAGGTTTTTTTTTCATTTTATTTGTTTTTTTTAAAGAATAAATGGAACTCACATCATTCAGTACTTTCTTGGGTTGTTCAAAATCCTCTGCTTTCAGATATCAGTAGTGTCACGTAACAGTCATACAACAAGCAGTTATCTGTGAACTTTCTATGAGTCAGACAGATGCTAAGGCAGGTTCTGACTCTATTTGTTTTTAATGGAAAACAGATTTCAAATCAGAAATTAGATTCTTTGTTTCCATTTTCCAAAAATCATATTGAGTCAAAAACCACGTAAAAGCTTTAAGAATAACTTATACTGGTATATACTACAGATGAATACATGCATTCAGATCTACACTGTAATTTCTTGAATAGTTGGTTTTCATGTAAGTATTAAGTGAGACTAAGGAGTACAGTATTCCTGTCTCTTCATTATTCATTGTGGTAATGGCCAGATCCCAGACCAGGGGAATACAATATAAGCAGCTTTTTATTACATAACTATATGTTTGTATACCAAATTTGGAGTTTGGACCACATGATTTGGGTTTGAAAGCTGGATTTTTTCCCTCCTTGCCCATATGAAAACAAGGAAGTCATTTAACCAGTTAGGGCCTCCATTTATTTTTTCTCTAAAAATAAGTCAATGGGAATAAATTGTGAATTATGACAGAAAACATATGTTCTTAGAGTACACAGAGGAATAAGCACACATGACTATTAGTACCTGGAGTAAGCAAGCTGTTGATATTTCAAATTCATACTTCTGTAGAACTTTATTTGGAATAAAAATCAGTGCTCCCATGCCCTTTGGGAAATAAAAGCATGAGGGAAAAAAATGAACTATTTTAATTTATACTTGAGATTCTATTTTGGCTCAGAATTTCCCATGCCTCAGAGGATTTTCTTTAGAAATTAAACTTGTCTCTCCTCCTTGGATAGACTAGCATTTTTTTCAAGGTATTACATTAGCTCTTATAAACAGGAAGCACAACCTGTCATGATTTAAGTCCCCCAAATAAATAAGTAGTAGACACAATTCTGTACAAGTCATGTAATGACCCAAGGTAAATAAGCATAGTAAAATGTATTTATGGGGAAAAAACTTCTTAGTAAATCCACCCCCAAGGAGTGGTTATCTGATATTATCTGAGGAAGGAGTGAGAGAGCTTCCTGACTCTAAGTCTAATGCCCTTTCCACTAGCTGTAATGTTGTTGATAGATGGACTCTCCCCACTTTCCTGAAAAAAAAGTTCTAGGTGAAACAAATATTTCTACCTCTTTATTCTTTCCCCATCACTCACTTTTCTGTACTTGGGATGTTCCAGGGAATGGGAGAAGGGAGGATACTGCTTGTTTTCCCTTATATATAAGGAAGGTAGAAAAGCAATAGTGTCAAGTGATGAATTCAGCCTAGTCCTAGCTTATTCCTACACAGAATTCATCACAACTATGTTTTTCAATAAAATCTAGTGGAAATCCTATCTTAGTGATGAAAAACCTATGGCACGGGTACCAAATATGGCACTTGGAGTGCTCTCTGTGGGCACATAGCCACCCTCTCCCTCACCCAGAGTTAATGACTAGAAAGGCAGAGGGATTCTTTTGGAACTGTTCCCTGCTGGCTCTCCACTGTGACTGAAGACATTTTTTGCATCATTCACCCAGAAGCCCAATGGGAGCTCACAGGGGGCTCACAGAGGGCAGAGCTGGAAGGGAGTTAGGGTACTTGGGCCACTCCCCTACCACTATCTATACTAGCTGAGGACATTCCTCACTTCACCCACCAAGTGGCTCAATGGGAGAGCTTTCTCCCTCCCATGTGTGAGGTAAGGGGGAGGGCATGCCTGGCACTTTGTGGGGTTGAGGAACATGGCATGCAAACTGGGGGGATGGATAGGGACAGGGACTGGCACTCCATCTCTAAAAGGTTCACTTGTCACTGGCCTATCTTTTCTCCTGAAATCAAGTCTAGCAACAAGTATTCCCACTAGCTATGCTTCCTCCATTAATGTTCTCACTAGTTTAACTCTACCCAGAAAATGCTGAAATGTGATAAATTATAACCCTCTGTCTTTAATAATGTTCTTAGTTTTAGTGGGGAATTAGTTAGCATGATTCTCCAAAGCATTCTTTTTTTATTAGAAATATCTAAGAATCTGTACTACATTATGTCTCTCTTAATTTCCTGGACTTTTGGATAATACATAAAATTAGCCCCAATAAACCAGAATTCCTCTTTGTTTAAAAAGATAGAATGTGAGGCAAAGAGGGACTTACATAAGTGTCTGTAGGATAATTTAAACATTTCTTATCAACTATAACTATATGTGGAAAACAATGTACATGATGAGAATACATTCTAAAACTTCTACTATATCCAGAAAGATGTTTAGGAGGTGAATGAAGTCTTAGAAAAGTTATACTTAATAGACCTCTGGAGAAAACTGAATGGGAATAGAAAGGAATATATTTTCTTTTCAGAAGTAAATGGCACCTACACAAAAATTGACCATGTCATAGGGCATGAAAACTTCAGAACAAAATGCAGAAAAGCAGAAATAATAAGTTCATTTTACTCAGGTCATAATAAAATATGTGCAATCCCTTCATTGAAGGGAAAATAAAAATTCATTGGAAACTGATAATTTTAATTTATAAAATGAGGGGTCAATGAATAAATTATAAAATCAATAATTTCATTAAGGAGAATTACAATGAGGAGATAGCATATCAAAATATACAATATATAGCCAAAACAGTACTTAGGGGAAAATTTATACCTCTAAATGCTTTCATAAATAAAATAAAAACAAAACAGTTCATTGAATTGGGCATGCAACAACAACAACAAAATTAGAAAAAGAATAAATTATAAATCCCCAGTTAAAGTCAAAATTGTAGATTTTAACTATCAAAGGAGAAATTGATGAATACAATTAAAAGTAAGAAAACCATAAACCTAAATTAGATGAGAAGTTAGTTTTATAAAAAAATAAAATAAAATGGAGCACTGGTTACTTTGATTAAAAAAGGAAAGAAGAAAAGGAAATTATCAGCATCAAAATTGACCCAGAATCACAACAAAAGAAACAGAATATCTGAATAATTCATTCTTATAAAAAGCAATTGAACAGGTGAGCAATGAAAATGAAGAAACTTTGCCAGGGCCAGATGGATTTAAAAGTTAATTCTTTCAAACACTTAATCCCAATACTATAGAATCATTTAGGAAAATTATCAAATGAGAAGTTCTACCAAATCCCTTTCATGTCATAAATATGGTGCTAATACCTAAATCATGAAGAGCAAAAATAGAGAAGGAAAATTATAGTTCAATTTCCTTAATTTACATAGGTACAAAAAATTTAAATAAAATACTCACAAGAAGACCATAGCAATATTTCACAAAGATCATTCACTCTGACCAGGTTGGATTTATACCAAAAATACAGAGCTGGTTTAATATTAGGAAAACTATCAGCATCACTGACAATATCAGTAATCAAACTAAAAGAAATCACATGATTATCTCAAAAGATGCTGAAAAAGCCTTTGAAAAAATATAATATTCATTCCTATTAAAAACATTGAAAGCGTAGGAATAAATATCCCATCTTTTAGGTCTAAAACCTAAAATCTAGCAAAAAATATCAGCAAATATCATCTGCAGTAAGTATAAATTAGAACCTTTCCCAGTAAAATCAGGGGTGAGGCAAAGATGACGATTTGGTGCTATAAAAGAGAATTCTTAATCCCTTTCTCTAATTTAAATGGGGACCTGGAGGCCTTTTTACCATACAGATGTATAAAAATTTACTAGCCCGCAGTGAAAGGAAGTTTAAACCAGAGAGACAGGAAGTAAGGTAAGGAGGGATTTTAAAAGGCCAATGTGAGGACTGAGAGGGTTTTTTTTTTACCTTTTTTGGGTTGGGAGGTGGTTGGTCTTTGGTAGCTGGTCATTACTAGTTGGTTGTTGAGGGTTGGTTGCTGGTGGTATGGATAAATTGTTGGTTGGTCATTGGTTGTTAGTTGTTAGTTGGGATATATATATATATATATATATATATATATATATATATATATTTAGATGTAGATATAGATTTATATTTATATTTAGATAGATATAGATAGATTCTGCCTGGTGAGTTGAGCTGAAGGGTGATCAGCTGCACTTTCTTTAATGGCAGTTATAGGCAGTTATAGGTAGTTATAGGGTATCTAATTAGGTATTGAGTAATTTCTTTCTCAATGTATTTCCTGTATTTCTCTCATTTACTATATTCATTTTACTATATTCTTTTACTATCTCTATTTTAGTAAAACTAAATTGCTAATTGTTAAGAGGTGCTAGAAGTGTTCTTTTCTCTGGCTTAAAGGGATAATATTAATTTACAACTCTACCATATTCTCATTAAAACTTAAATTATTAAAAGCTACTCTCTTATTTTGTCAAAACTTCTAATTTAACCCTTATAGGACATACATGTTGAGTAATGATATTTATTCATTATTTATGTCACCTTTTATCAAGATGTAGTTTTCTTCCTTGCCTCTTAATCTATTTTTATTTTAGCTTTGTCTCAGATCATGATTGTTACTCTTGCCTTTTTTGTCTTAGTTGCAGAACTTTCTTCTTTAATCCTGACCTTACTCCTTCTATGCTTTTCCTTCCTTCCTGCTTTTAGTCAGTCTTCCCCCTTTTTCTCTCCCTTATATTACTCCCCTTACATCCCCTCCTTTTTTACTTCCCTTTTACTATAGGACTATAGGACTGCTTGGTTCCTTCTCCCCATTCCAGTCTTTCCTTCCCTTGTATTTTTCCCTTAATTTCTTATTCCCTTTCTACTTTTCTATAGTGTAAGATACAATTCTATACCCCAATGAATCTGGCTGTTCTTCTCTCTCTGAGCCACTTCCAATAAGAGTACACTTAAAGTATTAACTGTTGCCAACCTCTTCCTCCCTTCCATTATATTAGTTCCCCCTGCTCCCAAGCTTCTTTATGTGATATATTTTCCCCCATTTTAACTACTATGACAATAATAACAATTTTTAAGAGTTATAGATATCATCTTTCCATATAGGATATATAAGCCATTTTTCCTTATTGAAGCCCTTAAATGTTTTCTTTCTTATTTACCTTTTCATGCTTCTCTTGGATTTTGTATTTGGGCCTCATATTTTCTGTTTAAATCTGACCTTTTCTTCAGGAATACTTGGAAGTCTTCTATTTTATTGAATGACCATACTTTCCCTTAAAAGAGTTTCGTTAGTTTTTCTGGGTAGTTGATTCTTGGTTGTAGATTCAGTTCCCTTGCCTTCTAGAATATCATATTCCCAGCTTTCTGGTACTTCAATGTGGAGGTTGCCAGGTCCTGTGTGATCCTAACTGGGGCTCCATGATATCTGAATTGTTTCTTTCTAAATGCTTATAGTATTTTCTTCTTGGTCTAGGAGCTTTTGAACTTGGCTATAATGTTCCATGTGAAAGGATGGGGTTTGTACAAAGAGGATGGGACAAAATGAGCCAGAAGAAGGCATTTTGTGACAATTACTGACACTTGAGACCAGAGAGAGGATTCTGGGAGATTCTCTGGAGGAAGGAAGAGAGAGGAGAGGGCTTCAGGCAGAGGACTGAGAGAGGGAGGAGGAGAACATCCCAGCTCAGATCCAGTCCTGAGGGCTTCCTCAGTATCTTTCTTTGGAAATTGAAACCCCAATTCTCCGATCAAAGCCATTCCATCACATCTCTCCCATCAAGACTTCAAACATAGAGTTAACTAAGTTTTTGGACTCCATTTCAGGAGCAATATCTTAGTCTCCTTCTCCAATTACCCAACCTTTCTGAGAGACCCCCTTTCAGTCAATACTTGCAATTATAGGAAAGGACAGAAAGAGAGAAACAGAAGGAGAAGGGGCAGGGGCAGAAGCTTAGGAGTGGGAATTGCAAAGGTTCCCACCTACATGACAAACCTCATAGAAATAGAGAAGAGGGCACTCCAAAATCCCTCTGCCCTTCATCCCTTTCCCCAATTCCCTGAATTGTGAATAATAAAAGCTATTCATCAGTCAGCTAGCATTCCAGAATGCCTGAGAAACAACAAGGGAGAGGGGAACAACAGCTTGGTCTGGCTGCCTCCATCTTGAAGCCAGACCACCCACTGTGAATTTAACTGATTGGGTGGGGGGAGGTTTGTGTGAATCCCATCCTTATTCAAAATTGGATTGGGGTACCACATACCTTGTCTTATAGGGAAGCCTGGCCCCTTCTCCTGTGGGGTGGCACAACCATCCAGGTCACCCAGTTTCAGGATGACACCCCCTTAAAGTCTCCCAGTGTATATTTGGTGTGAGGAGAGAGCTGGAAGAGAGACCCAATGCAGACTTTATCTCCCATCTATCAAACATTCATTTACTGGCTCTTTTTATTCTTACACTGGAAGTTATCCTTTGGGGATTTAATGCAGGAGCGGATCTGTGGATTCTTTCAATTTCTAGTTTACCCTCTTGTTCAAGGATATCATGGCAGTTTTCTTGGATAATTTTCTGTAGTATGATGTCTAGGCTTTTTTTTTTTTTTTTTTGGTCATGGCATTTAGGTAGTCCAATAATTCTTAAATTGTCTTTCCTGGATCTATTTTCCAGGTCAGTTATTTTTTCATACAGTATTTCAATTTTCTTCTTTTTTTTTTCATTCTTTTGATTTTGTTTTATAGGTTCTTGTTACCTTCTGAGGTCATTAGCTTCTAATTGTTCAATTTTTATTTTTAAAGAATGAATGTCATCCATGACTTTTTAATCTTCCTTTTCCTTTTGATCTATTTTTCTCTGTAAATCATTCTTTTCATTTTTAAAATGTTTTGCTTTGTTTTCAAATTGGTCAATTCTGGCTTTGAAGACACTATTTTCTTATCTCAATTCATATACCTCTTTTTCCAGATGTCCTATTTTGCTTTTTAATTTCTTTCCCCAATTTTCTTTAACCCATCTTATTTGTTTCTTTTATTTTAATTCTTTTTTGAGATCTTCAAGAGCCTGAATCCAATTTGCTGAAATTTTTGAGGTTTTGCTTGATGTTCCTTGCTCCTCCTCTGTTCCATCTGTTCTTTGTTCTTCATCCGAATAGAAGCTTTCAATTGAAATTTCCTTTCTTTCTCTTCTGTTGTTTACTCATATTTTTTTTTCTATTTTTCCTTCTCCTTATGGGCTGTACATTTACTCCTCTGGTTATTTGCTGACTCTGTGAGTTTGAGCTTTTTTGTCCTCAAGAGACTTCTTCTCTGTTCTGCTGGTATGACCTGCTGAGATCCTTGAGGTCAAATATTCCCCAGCTGCCTACAGAGGCTGAAGGTGAAGGTGTGGAGGTTTATGGTAGTAACCAGCTGGCCCTCCTCTCTGCTCCTTTCTGTCAGCTGACTCTCTGCCAGAGGTCAGAGCCCTAAGCTTCATGTGGTACTCTGTTACGGTTGTAATTCTTGCCCTCAGATCCCACTGTCAACTGTAGTCCTACCACAGGTCTCAGTGCTGTAGGTGGGGGATAAGTGTTGGAACTTTCCTTCTTTCCCTTATACCCAAGAATTCAACTTTCTCTGTGAATTTTTCAAGTTAAATAGAGTAGGAGAGTCCTATGGCTCCATCTTATTGTTGGGTTTGGATTTCTGTCTTTTTTTGAAGTGCTTGGTTTTGATTGGTGTTAAAGGATAGTCACAGAGAATTTGGCTTCTACTGTTTCTAAGCCATCCCTCCTCAAAGTGATTTTGCTGAAATTTAGATCCTCTACCTATTTTCAATCCTCCTCATGCCTAATCAATAATCCTGAGTGTTTTCCTGACACATACAAGAACAAATATACAATAATGTTATTCAAAGTCCTTCATAACCATCTTTTTATGTTCCTTATACCTTACATTTTTCCCTCTTAGTCTTTAATCCAATGACAGTGGTCTCCTTGCTGTTTCTCAAATTATACTCCCCATCTCTTTTTTTCTTTCATCTTTTCTGGCTCTCCTTCATGTCTAAGATGTTCTCCTTCCTCATTTTTGCCTTTTGATTTCCTATATATATCAGCTGAATTCTCACCTTTTATAGGAAGTTTTGCCCAAGGTCTCTTACTTTTAGTGCTTTGTTCTCTATATACCTTATTTGCACATAGTTATTTGCATGCTGTCTCCTCTGTTATATTGGGAGCTCTTCAAGAGTAGGGACTGTATTTTTGTCTTTCTTTGTATCCTCAGCAGTGTCTGGTATATAGTAGGCACTTGGTAGATGCTTATTGACTGAATGACTTACTTATGCATTTTATCCACTATAAGATTTATTAATTCTCTGATAAAAACATTTAAATGAGTATATAAAGGAAAAATAGAATTTAGCTTTTTATAAGTATTTGGATATTTAAACACAAAAGCATCTACTGGCATTACTTTACATTTAAGGTATACTTTTTTATATCAGACAAATCTAGAAGTTGGGTAGAAAAAATATTTTCTAGGGGAAGAGAGGCAAAAGAAGGTCAACTCACTAGAATCAGAACCAAGAAGAGTAATATGTATTTTTGCTCTGTATTTAAAAACCTTTTCTTTATAAATTAAGTGCATTTTTTGATCCCTTTCTTGGACATCAATAATTTTCCCTCCTCACTCCATCCTTCCACCCAAATTTTGTGCCTATTGTACTGGGCTACTCTCATTATTTAATTGGTAGTAAAATCATGGATTATTAGAGTCACTGTTATTCTGTCTTGATGCAATGCCTTCCCCTTAAAGTATGGAGGAGTGGTGTTTTAAGATAATCTCTGTGTTCTTATTCTTCACTTACTAAGGAAAGTCTGATTGCTCACTCACTATGTGAGTTTAATCCCTAAACAGTAAGGAAGAGTTTAACATACAAACCTATACTGCTTTACTGGAGTTTGTCAGAGAAAGCTTGAAATTACCTAATAATGATAAACTGAACAGGAAATGTGAAAATCCATTCAAAAGGTTCAAGTTGACCCCTGCTCAAATTCTAAAAATTGAAGCCTGCCCTAAAGAATATAGAAAAGTGATGCAGTCTAATAGAATTATAACTACATTGCAATCGAGCTACCAGTTATGGAATCATGTTGCATAAGAAAGTAAGAAAGAGTCAGGAAACTTGGATCCTAGGTCTCTGTGTTATGATTATGGCAAGCTCAATTAAAAAACAAAAACCAATAAGAAAAAATTAAAAATCATGTAATGAGTTTATTTCTTGATGATTTTGTTGTTATGGTTATTGCTGCGGCTTTTTCTAGCTTGTGATTTTATTGGTGAAGGGAGTTCCTATCATAGACTTCCTTTCTCACTAGAGACCTATAACCTTTTTGTACTTTATAGTCTGGGAAAATTCCTTAAGATAGTGATTATTTGAGTGAATTTCCCAGAGTCAGTCAAGCAGTTAGTATCAGATCCAAAGCATAAACTCACAGATGTCTGTTTTTATTTTTATTTTATTATTTTACTACTAGGCTAGAACACTATCTGAAGCTTCATATTCCATTTAATTAATTATTAGTTATATTTGTAATTAATCAATTGAAAATTATTATATTTTTAAGACCCAATTAGGTGCAAACTACTAAGGGCTAGAGCTACAAAGAAACGTCGAAATGGTCACATTCACATGGGAGAGACAACATACAAGTAAATTGATACACTCAGAATCTTTCCATAAGAATGAATGGAGATCCCAGGCTCCTTATTGATATTATACAGTCCATGACCATCCTTTCTTCTCTTTCAGTCACATATTTCTTGATGTGAAAAAAAAATCAGCAGTATATTATGAATATAAAGAATAATGGACTCACCTTGGAGTCACAAAAACCTGATATCCCTATCCTCCCAATGTCTCAAATGTCTCCAGAATAGAAATTATGTGTAAGATAAAGCAATTTCACCTGTCTCCATGCTCTAATACAAGAACTGAATGACATAACAACCTAAAAAATGAACAGAAAACGCTAAGCCCTAACACCTAATAAGATCAGTTAGCGCTCCTGGCCACCATGTTCAGGGAGGGCTTTTCAAGCCATTTAGTATGGAGTTGAAACCAAATCCAACTATGCCCCTATCCTCCCTGCTCCACAGAAAATTAAATGCAATATTTTCTCTGTTTGTCAGAATGGCATGACAACACACTATGCTTCAACAGAGTCAGTCATAGAACTGTGAAATGGACAGACCTGGTTTAGAATACTAACATATATGTGTCTCTGAAACAAAGGGGACTATCATTTACCTGAGTCAATTGTTTATATCCAGATGTCTTCCAGTGTGTTAGGAGACTGAAAATATCTTTAAGACCAGATCCAGGTGAAACTACCAGCAATGGAAAAGGTATCAAAAAGTAAGCAATAGGGGAATATAATTTTTAAAAAGATGGAAATTATCAAAGATCTCTTGAAAAATAAAATTGTGTTAAATTTCTTAAACCCACATAGATAAGCCAATAGGGGAGATGTTAATAATGGAAAGAAATAAAGCCTGAAGATCAGTTCAGTCCAGAAATTTATGAATAAATATTGCAAGTGAAAGGAAATGAATTCACATATGTTGAGTCAGGGACCTTGAAGATTCTCAAGAGAAGTCATTCAGGAATGTTCAGAAATTTAGGGATTTAAAGAAATAAGAATTGTAAAAGGAAAGTTTATGCCCTGCACAACAACAATGACATCAGAAGAATAGAAAACAAACAATGGATCCACTGTAGCAAATCTCATTAAAGAACAAAAAAAAGAATACTTGGTTAGGAATGCAAATACACTGAAATAAAGAAAATTTGAGAAAATAGAAGGAAAAAGCAACATTAAAAAATACATAATCTATATAAAATATAATGATCTTGAAGATGCATAGAGAAAACTTGAGGATTATACATTTCTCATATTATACATTTCCAGGTTGAAAAACCTAAATATCATAATATCAATCATAATTTGTTAATTTCTAATAGCATTTCACTTCAGCTACTAAATGGACCCTTATCTTTTGTTACAAACAACTCAAAGGTATTTTTACAATGGTACCTTATCCAGGCCATTCATATGGAGAGGTACAAATAAAGCGTATGTATGTATATAGTACATAAAGTAATTGTAAGAACACAGTAACTTAAGATGACATAGTATAATAGAACTTAAAAAACAAAATAAAATCTTAAAACTAGCAATCAGCAAACAAAATATTTGACAGGATGCTGAATTCAAGAGTTCTTTTTTCCAATTCTGATACAGAGACTTCCATAAAACAACGGCATCTAAAATGCTTAAAATCCACCTCAGACCTTTTAAGGTGCCTTCCCCTTCCAAGGATCATTATCAATTTAGCTTCCCTTTGTCACACCTCTGGGATCTCCCATAGTGAAGGAGAAGTTACGCCCTGAACATAGTGTGGAGGAATCCCATATTGAATGTATTATAGAGACTGAGCAGGCCAGAATGGCAAGGGAGTGTAGGGTGATGAATCTCACCCTTGCAATTGCAAGGACCAGTGCACCCAAGAACAGTGGGAAGAAAAGACATCCTAAAACTGGAAGCTGTTTAAGATAAGTAATTCACCACTTTTCCATAGAGTGGACCATGCTTGCAATTCTACTTCCTGTTTGGAAGAATAACCTTCCTTCAGCCCTTCCCCCTAAGGGTAAAACACCAGGGAGCAGCTTGCTTCCCCTGCCCCATGGACAGGGTGTTAAGAGGGACTGCCTAAGGGAAACACACCCTGGCTTCTAAGGCAAGCAGCAAGCAAGCACTCAGCTGTTGGCAATATAAAGGAAAGAGGGACTTTATACTTTCAGTCTCTGAAGAGTGGCTCCAATCAGCAGTAGTAACAACAATAGCAGCAGTAGCAGCAGCAGCAGGAGGAGCAGGAGCATACAGCTGGGACCACTCAGGGTTAGCAGCAGGAGGCAGGATCACCAGCAATAGGCAACAGCACCAAAAAGAGTTCCTCGGAGGGGGGATGAGGTATGAAAAAACATGGCAAGAGAAACATGCTTTCTTTTCAAACTAATCTACTCAGAGAGAATTAAGGGTTTCCAAATGCCACTTCTGATTGCCATAAAATGTAAGAGTTAAATTAATGTCCAATATTTAAAGTATTATTTTTTAAAGTTTATTATCTGACAAAATAGAACCATATGACTAAGTTTTCTACCTAATCAAAATGCCCGCTCCACCAAAGCTGCCAACAGGAAGGAAGAGAGAGAACTAGACATGGAACTCCACCCAATTTATATCCTGTCTACATTAGCATGTAATGCCAGGAAGTGAGTGAGGTTCTGGGAATCAGTTTTTGCTGGAGATCATAGTTTTGCTGGAGATACTGGGGATTATAGTTTTTCAGGTAACCGATTCTGATTTCACAAAGGCAGTCAGGGAAAATGTCCAGAATTGGAAGATGAAGTGTCTTGCTTGAGGAATAACAAGTAAGCAAGTATTACAAGATCAGAGATCCTGTGGGATTAAGGTGTAAGAAAACTGGAAATGTGGGAGTCTGATAGAGAATTTATGAAGAACTTTGAACAAAATTTTATTATATATTTGATAAACTATCACAACTTTGTTGAGTAAAAGTTTGACATGGTCATACCATACTGCTATACATCACTTTGACAACCAGAAGTGGGAAAGACTTGAAGTAACCAGACAAATTTGCAAATGAGATAACGGCTGCCCTGTACTGGAATGGTGACAGTATCAGGAGAGAAGGGGGTGGGGGTTTTGTGATAGATATTGTAAAGATGAAGCCAAAAACTTTGGCAATTGATTGGTTATGAGTGGCAATCATTGAGAAAGTATGGATTCAAGAAACACTTAGAGGTTAAGAGCCTGTATCAATGGGAGCATGGTGGTTCCCTCCTGAGTTATGGGGAATTTTAAAATAGGGGAAAGTTTTGGGGGGAAGATCATGAATTAAGTTTTGGACATGTAAAGTTTGAAATGTCTATTTTACACCCATTTTTAGATGTCCTGTAGTAATTTGGCAGTGTGAACATAGAGATCAGGAGTTAGAGCTGGAAAATTAACCTCTTTATGTATATTTTTATAAGACTATAAGTAATGGAAATGACAATTCTGACTTGAAATAATATTAGGTGATTCTTGATCTTGTGCCCTACATCCATGAAATCAGAATTCCAGTCTATTTCCTTAGGTTGCCATTTCTTTTACTGGATATTTTTATATTTCTAAACATGCAGAGTTTTTAAGTAGAACATTTTTGCTGCCTATTTTCATCTATATTTCTCTCCATTGCCCATTGAGTCATTTTCAATTTAATTCTTCAGAGACTGCCATTCCATGAATTACAGCCTTACAAAGTCACTGGAAGAATATTGATTTTAATGACAAGATTTAAAGGAAAATTGCCTAGGAAACCCTCCTCTTCAAAGGATCTGTAGGGGAACATAGACAAAAATCTTATACATCGAGACCAGTGTTGGAATCAATCTACACCTTTGGAGGAAGTATCTATCTATGATATAATGGACCCAGAAAAGTTGAAGTAAGATTTATAATAACACCTATTCTGCTCATCTCATAGAATTGTTGCAAGATAAGTAAGTAAAAATGCTTTGAAAGCTTTAAAGTACTTCACTAAGTTAGCATATATTGTTCTATTGTGAAAATAAATATAGTATTGAAGATTTTGAGCTCTTTAGAGGAAAATTCATATGTGTGCTTAAAGTAAGATTAACCCTTCATTTCAATGCTTTCCTTATAAGAATAGTGTGGGTGATATCACTTGCCCCCTACCTTTCTCATTTTTATCTCTAAAAGATTTTACATTATGGGAGATTGGTACTTGATAAGAATTTAATATTATATAAAGGGAAAGGCACTTAGGAGAGTCATTAAAATGCTACCCAAATAACATTTCTCTCCCCATCTCAAATTAATCTCTCAGAAGAATTCAGAAGGTTAGCCAAATGGTTGGCTGTGCATAGTCATAGTGCTGACTTTGCAGAATATTGGGATTTCTTTCCCCAACAGAGCATACATATTGAGTAATGAGTATTGATACTCTGTAGTGCAAAAGAAAAGCATTCTATGCTTAGTTGTTTTAAATGGTTATGTAGGATAACAATGTAATAAAGGGAAGGAGAAGTATAATGGGTATTTTTGTGGTCCTTCCATTTCCTTGCTTCTTATGACCACTCAGGTACCACCTACTAAATGAGATGTTTAATGCCTGTTCTTAATCCCTGCTATATTTTATCTCTCTCTCTCTCTCTCTCTCTCTCTCTCTCTCTCTCTCTCTCTCCATACACACACACACACACACACACACACACACACACACACACACAAACACACATACATACTTCTACTGCCTGTTTATTTCTGCTTTTAAAAGGAAAATCAAAACCCTTAATAAACAGGTAGCCAAGCCAAATAAATTCCTACCTTGTCTAATTCTGAAAATGTATAACTCATTTTTTGCCTTTAGTATGTTTTTCCCTTTGTTGTGAAGTGGATAGCATGTATCATCAACATAGACCAATACCCAGGATAGGCTATTCAGGTCAATTCTTTATTTTTTTGTTTACATGTTGAAAAAGAGAATAAAGGATTCACATTCCACAGGTGCCATCTTCTTGCTCTCTGTCCTACCTGTTACCAGAATACCCAGACTACATAGACTTTATTATCTTCCTTTCCATTGTACCTTCTGAATTAAAGACCATGCTCTGGAACAAAGAGATAAAACATACTAATGAATCTGATGAAGCCCCCACACTTGCAAGTGCATCCTAAACCAAATTACAGTGTAATTGGGAAATATTTAACAAGAAAAATAAAATACAATAAAATATATACACTATTATATTTTAAAGCTAATTCAATTTTTCACCTGGGATTCTAACGTATGGATTAGTAGGACCCATTCATATTTGACTTTTACACCACTTCTCTGGAAGAGTTAACCCACTTAACTCTGAAACTCTGTTCCTGAGAGCCATGCTATCCCAGAGTCCATTATATCTAGCTATTTCTAACAATAACAAAGAAATCTTGCCATTTCCCCTCCAACTTTGCTCTCCAGCTCTGGACCCTCAACTAAAATCAAAATTACCTTTGCTACCAGAAATAGCAATCCCCTTATTTTTCTGTTCATTATACATGTGAATTCCCAATCCAAAACACTTCTTCCTAGCTACCACTCATGAAAATGTATTATCACTTCCTCCCCTTTAAAATATAATTTTCTTAAGAAACTATAGTACCTTAATCCAACTCCTTGGTACATAATAAACATGTGAGAATATTTTTTTAAAAATTATCTTTTAAGTAACATCCCCAAGGTCACATGGGTGGTGTGTCAGAAGTAGTATTGCATCTAAGGTCTTCTAATGAGCTCTTTTCACAAGATTATGTTGTATTTTACATTTTCTTATCTTGATACATAGAATGCCTCTCCAGTATTCTTCAGATACAGCTTCTTCAAATAATAGATTTTTTTTATTTTCAAGTCTATTACTTATCCATATAATGACATTGAATATATTATAGGTGATTAATTTTATTTAATTTATGAATTGAATTCCATAGACAAAATTAACCATGTTTTTTTATTCACTGTCACATTTCTTAGAGCTAATATTTTTTTAAATCATTTTTATATTGGGTTATGGTCTCTTAGAACAGTATAAATACTTATAATATGCTTCATAAATTTTATTAGGGTCACCTTAATATTAGGGGTGGTGAATTCCACTGTCTGCAAACTAGAAAAAGGCTAGTGAGGGAAAAGTATTCTTATTTAGTGAGAATGACACATTCCCAAAATTTATATTCTGCATCTTTTAATGTAAAAGAATTGATATTCATTGGTAGCAAACTGTTCTCTCTTTTCCTGAGGAAATTATAAAAGACGTTGATTTCCATTCCATCTTATTTTCTCTCCTTCATGAAGTTTGTGTATGTCTTCTTTATTAAATTTACTTTCTATTCTAAACTATAAATTGCACCAAAAGTTCAGTTATATTCTGGGAAGGAGCCTTAAATTTCTTTTAATTATGACAGAAAGCAGCCTTCTACACCATTTCCCTATTCTGCTTGCACCATTGTCTATCACCTACCATTTTCAGATTCAAAATATGTGTTATCTTCCCCAATTAGAACATAATGTTTTTGAAAACATGGACTTGTTTTTACTCATTTTTATGTTCTCCAGTGCTTTATACAGGACATAACACTATCTCTCTATTTCTCTATCTCCTTATCTATTATCTGGAACATCCAAGCACTTGGAAAGCCACCTCTTTTGAAATCTCTCCATGTGGAAATACTAAGAAAGAGAATCCTAATGACTGAAATGTACTTTATAGAGACACTATAGCATGGTTCTTGAACTCAAGTCTTCTATTGATATTTGCTCTTTCAAAGTACTTGGGTAATGATTTCATTCTTAAGTGTTATAGATGACATTTTCCCACATAAGAATTAGACAATTTGACCTTTTGGGTCACTTATGCTTAATCTTTCATATTTACCTTCTTATATTTCTAATAGATCAATTTTTTTACTGAATCCTGCGTTTTTCCCAAAAATAGTTGAAAGGCCTTTAGTTCATTAAATATCCACTTTTTCTCCTATATACGTATGCTCGGCTTTTCTGAGTGTGTTATTCTTGGTTTTCTTGGTTGTAAACCCAGATTCTTTGCTCTTTGAAATATTGTGTCCCATGCTCTTTTTTTCTTTTAATGTTGAAATTGCTAAATCTTGTGCTATTCTGGCTGAAGTTCCACAATATTTAGATAACTTTCAAGGAATCTAACAATTCTTATATTGTCTCTCCATGATCTATCTTACAGGTCAGTTGTTTTTCTGAAAAGAAGTCATATATTACCTATCATTTCATTTCTTAAATTTTGCTTTTTTTGTTTTTATTATCTTAGAAAGTAATTGACTTCCCCTTGTCCATTTCTAGTTCTTAATGAATTATTTTCTTCCTTGAGTTTCTGAATGTCTTTTCTTCCATTTGAGTGATCTTTCTTAATTTTCTTCCATTGTTTTTAATTTTTTTCTAATTTTTCTTTAACTTTTCTCATTTAGTTTTTGACGTTTTTTAAAGCTCTTCCAAAAGCTGTTTTTGAGTTGGGGCAATTTTTTGTTTTTCTCTGCTGTTTTTGAAACAATTATTTTTCCTTTCTGAGTTTGAATTCAGGTTTTCTCTGTCCCCATAATAGCTATCAATATTTAGATTCATTCTACTTTGCTTCTTCATTTTTTTATATTTTAGTAGCCAGGTCAATAGGTTTAATTATTAGCTATTACTAGAATCTCAGGGTTCCTAGGGTATTGGGGGTTGAATTTCAGGATATTTTCATGCTTGTTTTTTTTTTCCTCCGGTCTCATTTTAGTTCTTCCAATCTCTATGAACTTCTGCCACTGAAAATTACCAACTCACTTCCCTGCCATGTGCAATAGAAAGGGACTCCACTCCCCTTCGTATGACCATAGCTGACGGCCCCTGTCCATCAGCAATGACACTTACCACTATGTGCCCCTTCCTCACTCTTCTTCTCCTGATGCCACAGCCTGATATAGAGTAGGTATCTGGTCCCTAGGCTTAGTTACCCCAAAACCTTTCCCCAGTCAACAGCCTAGACTACAACCCACATAGCCACACTCATGGTTTACTCTTTATTGACTCCACTTGTCTCCATCATTGGAATGTTAAGATCCCAGACTCAGCAAACAGGTACTGCCCTTGGAGCTTGGCACTTGATGACTTTGTGGTGTTTGCTCTATAAACCCCCAGCTGTGGGTGAGCATGGGTCTCTGAAACAGAGGCTCTAGCCAGCAAAGCTGATTCCAGGGCCATCTACCAGCCAACTCCTACTCTACTGTATACTCCCCTGGGATTCAAGTTTCATGGTTCCTCAGAGAAGGGGAGATTGCTGGTTCTACCCCAGAACCTGTCAGCCTTATTGATTCAGTTTGACTTGCTCAGTGATGACTCCAGAGAAGTCTGAGACCTTCATCCCTACTTGTCCTTGGATGTACAGCTTCACTCCTGACTCATCTATTTTTGTCCCTTTTAGTACTGATTTGGTGCAGTTATTTTTTTTTGGGGGGGGAGAGGGATTATTAGGAGGGCAAGGAAGTTCGTACAGTACTTCACCATCTTTTCCCCCATATCCTCTTGAAAAAGATTAACATCTAGCACTGGCTATGCACATATAGCATATTGGTAACCTTTACTCTAGCTCTAATTTTCAAATTATCAAAGTCCATCTAAGACCATTTTTACTTATGTTTTATTCCAAAGCTCAGAAGTTTTTCATTTCTTAAAAAATGATACCTAGAACAGTACATTGAAATGTAGCAGACATTTATAAATGAAGTATTTCTGGAAGATCTCTGGTATTCAGAAATTGACTGTTTCCAAAGATAGCACATATTAATTTTGTCTGACTCTAATTTTTAAAAAGTTGTCTCATATCAAACTGCATTTGATCTCTTTGTAACTTTCATATATTATTCCAAGTTCTGACTACTGTGGTCAATGAAAAACATCTAGATTTTCTATCCCATGAAAACTATCATCATACCTTTCCTTCCCACATGTCCTTCCCCTATATCTTCTTTTATCCAATTATCCATTTTATCCATCACTAGTTTCTTCTACTACTTCAACAGTCTTCATATAAGGAGAACTTTGATTTTTTGAATGACTTACTCTAGATGTCCTCTAGCTTTTCAATTTTCTGCACAAAATGAAATACCAATGACTACTCATACAGGAACAGTATAGATGTAGTCTAAATAGGGCAAAGTGCAACAGACTAATGATGTCCTTTTTCCTATGAATTGTGATTCTTAATATATTTCAAGATTGAAATATTATTTTTGGCTACCACTTAACATAAGTGACATAATGAGCTTGCAATATGTTAAAACCCCAATATATTTTTTTTCTTTTTCTGAAGAGGGTAAAATTACTTTCTAATTACAACTCTTCATTTTGTGCTTTTAAATTAGATTCACCACATCGAAGTGTAAAACAAGAAGGAGTCAGAAATAATAATATTATAGAACCAGAAAAAATCACTAAATTAATTGCTTTTAGTCTAAAATTGAGATCATTGTCCTATGGTCACTGGGTGGATGTATAGTATCATATTAAGGCCTGAATATTTTGTAATATGAAAACAAGAACATGAAAACTTACAATTAAAAGTGATAAAGGGCAGCTGGGTAGCTCAGTGGAGTGAGAGTCAGGCCTAGAGACAGAAGGTCCTAGATTCAAACCTGGCCGCAGCCACTTCCCAGCTGTGTGACCCTGGGCAAGTCACTTGACCCCCATTGCCCACCCTTACCACTCTTCCACCTATGAGACAATACACCGAAGTACAAGGGTTTTAAAAAAAAGTGATAGAATCTATATCTGGGGAAAAAAGTTATAATTTTTTGGAAATTTTATGAAAACATTGTATGACATACTTTCTATGACTTTTCAGATCAAGTGTTTTTAAAATAACAGTAAAAAATAGACTGAGTTAAATTTTTCTTTTTTTAAGTATTTCTCCATAATTACATGATTTATATACTTTCCCTCCTCTTTTCCCTTCTCCCCTCCCAGAGCTGACAAGCAATTCCACTGGGTTATACATGTATTATCACTCAATATCTATTTACATATTAATCTTTTTTGTAATAATCTTTTAAAAACCAAAATCTCATATCCAATGCTCATGTGAACAAGTGAAAAATCAAATGTTTTCCATCTGTGTTTCTATTCCCACAGTTCTTGCTCTTGATGTGAATAGCATTCCTTCTCATATGACCCTGAGGATTGGCCAGGATCATTGCAATCCTATCAGTAGCAAATTCAATTATATATGATTATCCCATAATGTTTCAGTCCTTTTGTACAATGTTCTTCTGGTTCTGCTCATTTCACTCCACATCAGTTCATGGAGGTCTTTCCAGCTCATATGGAAATCAAGCAGTTTAATATTCCTTATAGCAAAATAGTATTCCATCACCATCATATACCACAATTTATTCAGCCATTTCTCAATCAAGGGACATCCTCTCATTTTCCAATTTTTTGGCCACCACGAAGAGAACAGTTATGACTATTTTTGTACAAGTATTTTTCCTCATTATCTCTTTGGGATTCAAAACTAGTGGTGGTATTGCTGCATTAAAATATATGTATTCTCTTTGGTAATAATTCCAAATTGACCTCCAGAATGATTGGATCAATTCACAACTCCACAAGCAGTGAATTGATGTCCCAATTTTGCCATATCCCTTCCATTTATCACTTTCTTTTGCTGTGGCATTGGCCAATCTACTAAGTGTCAGATGGTTCCTCAGAGTTTTTTTTGATTTGCATTTCTCTAATTAGAAGGGATTTAGAACACTTTTACATGTGATTATTGATAATTTTGATTTTGTGAGAATTTAAAATTTAGGCTTTATGCTCAATAGGAGAATTCTAAAATAATATTATAGTTGCTAATTTAAAAATATAACAGCTTAAGTCAAAATAACTTTTAGTAGCTTTATTTAGAAAGAAGTGGAAAGAGTGAAAGTGGAAAAATGTAGATAAAGAGACAGAAAATATTGCCTCACTACGAAATACCCTAAGTTTAATCCTAAAGTCTCCAGACCACAAATGCGAATCTAAAGATGAATCACCAGAATCCAAAGTCCTAATTAGGAACCTGAAATCCAAAGATCCAGGAGATGCTGAAGAATCCTCCAAGAACCTTCCGTGAATATGAGATTAAACCACCAAGAATCTCCCCAGAACTCATGCTGAAGGGAGTTTCCCTCTGAAGCGCCAATGAGCAGAGAAGGTCTCCTCACGAAAGAACCAAGGAAGAAATCCCTCCACTCACCACTGCAAGCTGGAGAAAGCTCTAGGGAAAGAGTCTTCTCCTCCAGTCTGACTCACCAATGCAGAGAGTCCCACTAAATCCTCAAGCTGGCCTTTTTAAAGCAGTTTTCTCAACATCACTTCCTGTTGCTCCCCAACTTTATGGGAACCAAATGCAGTCTTTCAATTTGCCTAGCACTATTCAGGGACTGGGAAGTGGCCTATAGAGTTGTCACCCACTCTAGCAAGTGACTTGCAAAAGCTCATATTTAGTGACTGGTAAGGTACTAAGTAGGGATACTTAAGTTTTTGATTGGTTAACTTAAAAGTCATTAATTGATAGACAAGTGAGTTTGATTCACTGTTCACAATTTCTTAATCTGAAAACTGCCTATTCATATCCTTTGACCATTTTTCAATTAGGGAATGGCTTGATTTCCTATACATTTGACTTAGTTCTTTAAATTTTTCTAATTAATAATAATAATTAAGCTTTACCCAGCTTTCACTTATTCTTACTCTTCTTCCTCCTTCTAAAAAATAGAATGATTTAGAACATATAGAACTTCAGAACATGGGAAACCTGGAATCCAAATCCACCTCTGACACATACTGGTTGTGAGATACTTAGTAAATCACTGAACCTCCAAATTCTCAAAGATGTCCTCTAATAGAATTATAGTTGTAGAGGTGCAGGCAAGCCTTTATTGGTAGAAAGATGTTACTGTTTTACCACTATCCTTAATCATTATCATATTCATGGCTTTTTAAAATTCACAAAGCACTTTCCTTCGAAAATCCCCATAAAGTAGGTTTATTGCCCTAGTTTTCAGATGAGGAAACTGAGGCTCAGTCACCTTAAATGATTGGCATGTGGACTCAGCCAATAAATGTTAATTATGAGATTCAAGTTCATATTTTTCAAGTGGACTTCAATTTGTAACAATGATGTCTGAATATTGATAACTTTTATTTGTTTTAATGAATTTCACAATACAGTATTCAAAGTACTCACATTAGACAAGAATAAAGAATTTATCTTTTCACCCATAAAGGCCTGTCTTCAAACTTAAGAGACACTAATCTTTATAATTTATATTCAGTATTTCTGTTTGCTGTGGAGCAGATGCATTTGTCAAATAGAAACCCAGAATGCTGTTTGGATTATGTTTCTGATTCAAAAAATGAAGTACGGGTGTTATATTCTTGATATTACATGGTATAGCTGAAAGATTATCAAATTGGAAATAAGAAAACCTGGATTCTAGCCACAGATTTACCCCCTAGTCTGCTGTATAATAAATAAGTTGCTTGTTTCTTTGTGCATAGAATTATTAGTGAGAGCACATTATCTCCAAATTCCTCTTCTGCCCTAACATTTTAAAATTATGCTTTCTGAATTGAAATGCTCATGCTCATTTCATACGTACATATGAATAGACTGAAGGAGAGCTCTAGGTCTCAATTTCTTTATCTTCAAAATGGAGATTAATAATTCTTCTGTTAGCTCATAAGATTTTTGAAGAGTGCCTTATATAAAAACTTGACACACTAGAAAATAAGCTATCATTTTTCTAATTTAAAAAAGAAAATGCATACAATTCTATTTTATAATTTAAAATCATGCATGTACATTTCATAATGCATATGGATCATCAGTAAGAAAATTTACTGTTTGTAGAAAACTATCTATAATCTGTCTTGTAAGGAATTAGAAACTGGTTCTGTTATTTCACTAGAAGAGAGAAATTGTGAATAAGGAAACTTCTCCTAATGGAAGTTAATAACTTCTCTGGTTGACCTAAAGCAGTGATGGAGAACCTTTTAGATACTGAGTGCCCAAACTGTAGCATTCACATGGCACGTGAGCTCCACATCTTACTCCAAACAGGGGATTGAGTTAATGCTCCCATTGGACTACTAGGTAGAGGAGCAGGTGATGAAAGAAATGTTCTCAGGTGTATATTGAGAGGGGTAAGGGAGCAGCCACTTCCTGCATGCTCTGGTACACAAGTCATAGGTCCACCAACATGGACCTAGAGTCTTAAAGACATACCTTAATCCTTGAAAAATTAAATTACTTTCCCAGGGTCATATGACTAGTATATGCCAGAGGCAGGATGTGAACTATGGTTTTACTGGTGCCAGGGCCAGCTCAGGAGACCATACGGAAGCTTGTTTACAAGAAAAGTGAACAAAAATAAATAAATGTTAAAATATTTTATTCTTTATGTGAGCAAGTCTCTTATTGTCTTAGAGCAGTGATTCCCTACCACCCCCTGGTGGGTGCTGCAGTGATCCAGGGAGGTGGCGATGGCCACAGGTGCATTTATGTTTCCTATTAATTGCTATTAAAATTAAAAAAAAATAATTTCCAGGGGGATAAGTAATATTTTTTCTGGAAAGGGGGCAGTAGGCCAAAAAAGTTTGGAAACCACTGTCTTAGAGCCTCAATTCCCTTATCAATAAAATTAAAAATTTTACACAACTTAGCTTGCACAATTTCTGAGTATTTCAGAAACATTAAAACACTAAATAAATAAGTTATCATTATTCTATTTTAAACAAAATACACATTAATGAGATGCAAATATAATCCATAAATTGACGAATTTGCAGAGATTTAGAATAATGAAGAACAAGTAGTTTTTTAATGACAAATGAAAATTTTAAATGCAATCATCACATTTGTTCTTTGAAGCACATTCACACATTTCAGGACAATTCATCTTAAAGTAAGAACACTATTGGCTTGACTTATCTAGATTAGCTGCCTACATCATTCAGCCCTCAACTGCATTTGTGCCATACAGAACTGACTTTGTGTTAGATTGCAAAATATATGGAAGTGATACCCTTTTCCTCTGAAGTCTTATCTTCTAATAAGACTTTACGTAAAATAAAATCATGTAATTTGTGCTTCTTCAGTTTCCTTTTTGCTGTGTACAGAGTAAATGGGGATTAGTTTGTTTTAGGTAGGCCAAGGCCTTTCCACCTGAAAAGTGTGTGCTTCTTATGAGATTTGCATAAAGACGCAAAGGTGCAGTAAAAACATGATCAGAGCAAAAAGTTTCAGAATGTAATTTTAATGAGCATTTTATGAATGATGTTTTTATTCAGATTATCATTTTAGCTTTGTCTACTAGGGAGTCATGGGTTGGTGATATTAGCAAATATTACATCTTCTAAGGAAAACTATTAAAGAATCACTTCTCTGCACCACACAGTGTTGTTTCAAAGAAGGCATGTTGTAAACTATTAAGGGCTCAATAAACATAAGCTACCATTATTCTAGCATTGAATGTAGAAAGAAAAAGCTTTTACAACAGATTGTTGCTTTGGAAATTTCCAGATGCATGTGTTGAATATAGATTATATATTTTTGTCACTGATGATACAAAGTTTTGCTAATGCTACATATCCAATGTTTGTGCAGGTCTTTATTCCTTATTTTAAAGAATTTATGACTGTGAAATTCTAAAGAGAAAAAAATACCATGCATTTAGTTTTTTTAATCCTTTTACTGATTCATCTATTCAACACCTGTTTAATAGCCTCCCTTAATGGTACATATGGGAGATAGCATTATATAGAGGGTGCAAAGCTGGCCTTGGAGAAAGGGAATTATTGGTTAAGATTCACCTATGGTATTTTTAGCCTTTGTGAACTATGCCTCAGCCCTATCACTCAGAGTACTGAGGCAATTAAAAGACAAACTGGAAAGCATTTACTGATTTATGGTGGTAGAAGTTTTCCCTCACTGAGTCTTTTATACTAATATATTTTGAGATCTGGTTTATGACTCATTTTCATTCCCTTAGATATACTACTACTTTTCCCCTTGATATATATATATATATGTATATATATATGTATATGTATGTATTTATTTATTTATTTATGAATAAATTATATATATATGATTTATTTATTTATTTGTTTGTTTGTTTGTTTGCTCATATATATGATATACCATATTTTATATATATATGTATATATATACATATATATTTATTTATTTACCCATTTATATGATATTATATGACTCCTAATAGAATAACCATATTTGAGAGCAAAGACTTTGAGTTTGTATTGCTATCACCTAGTACAGTATATGTGCTTGGCAATTGCTTATTGTCATAATTATGTGGATATTAATTATAAATAATTATGTGTATGCTAATATAAATAATTATAAGTCACCAATCCTATTCCTAAGAATCATGCACTCTAGCTGGGGAAATGATATACTTACAAAATATGGTAATGGAAGAAATAATAAATGGCATGTGTATATCTGTTTGAGCTTAGTGAAATGATTTACACACATTATTCAATCTGGTCATCATAACAACCCAGGTAAGGGCTATTATTGCCTCCATTTTACAGATAAGGAAAGCTTAATCAAAAATGAAGATGAACTCAATCCATTATGCCATTAATTTCCTGGATGTGGCCAGAATCAATTGAATTTTTGAAGTAAATCTGGACTAATTACCACCTCGCATATTTTTTGTTGTTCCAGATTTATAATTTCATTAGCTTAAACAACCATCAGAGTGAAAAAATTCCTTTGCCGGTATAGATTTGCAACTGGACAGTAATTAGCAATATGTATTATTTCCTTGGGGAAACCGATAGGTAAAATGTTTCCCCAATAATTATACTGTTACTATATATCAGAGCCTTTGATTTTTATGTATTATATTCCATGCTACCTCTCATTTGCAACTGACATGTATGACTCACATAATTCAGGCAAATAGACAAAGAGGAGGTATATCCTCTCCCCCCTCATCCAGGCCCACTTGGCCTGGGACTCATAAAGACATATATGCAATTAATTAGGATCTGAACAAGTCCATCTTCTTGATTTTAGGGAGTAATGCCCAGATCAGTATTTCTCAAAGTATGGTCAAAGGAGTCCTGGTTGTCTCTGACTCTTTCATGTGGTTCCATAAGGTCTTATCTATCCTTATAATAATGCTGAGATGTTTTATCTTTTAAATGTCAAACAGAAATAAATGTAACCCACTGGAGTAGCAAACCACTCTAGTATCTTTGCCATGAAATCCCCCAAAATGTGGACACGAAGAGTTGGACATGACTGAAATGAGTCAACAACAACATAACCCACATAAACAAAAGTTCTCTGTGAGGGAAGTGTCCTAAATAAAGGTATCGTAAGATTAAAAACTTTGTAAACTGATGTTCTAGACAATAATTCCTCAATTTTGGTTCAGCTGTGAGTCTGAAAACATATTAGCATGCTTATATTCCAAGTAACAGTATGTATATCTAAGTAAAGATCATGATATAAAAATCCCACTACTTTAATCATTGAATTTAAATATTTCTCAAACATGTCAGTTGCTATAACATTTAGCTAAGGCAGTGTACAGAAGAGATAGAAAGCATGTGTATAGACTTTTGGAAAGTAAGATTATCACCACAAGCCATCAACTATGATTCTAACTAATATGAGTAATCATAGCCAGGAACAAATAAGCCATGCTTCCACTATTATTTAAATAGGATTCAGGTACTGGTAAGATCTATTGAATGGAGGGAAATTAAAAGGATTTTCTACTGAAAAAGAGTAATAGCACCTACCATGTGCTGTATTTACAATACCTGCTAACAATGGAGTTCTATAAGTGTGGGCGGCAAAAAAGGACCCATTTTGCAGGGAGTATATTTTGGATACTAGCTTATCTTTCAGCAAAAGTTGTGACAGAGGAAATGAGCATGGATATACATATCATAAAAAAAAAGAAAATTAAACCCAGGAATCCTTCTGTTACTATTTTTCAAATCCTCCTTGAGTGATTAGCACTGTGCTGGAAAGAATTAATTAAATATTTGCCCAAATATATTACAAATCAATCAATCAAAAATCAAGTCTCTTGAACTACTGTTGTTAGAAAATTTTTCCATGTATTTTAAATGAGATTTTGATTCTATTTAAATTTTTAATAAGTTTTCACAGAAAAAAATGTACATGCAGATATTATGTCTACAAGATATTCATGGTATTTAAAGTTTTATAAAACTAATTATTTAGGCTCAATGGTTAATATTATATGATGATACACATAAATAACAATGCATATATAACTTATGCAGATAATATATGCATATGTAAGCATGCAAATACAATATATACTCTATTGTATACTATATGTCATATATTTCATTCTAATAGATAGATAGATACATAAATACATAGATACATAGATACATAGATACTTAGATACATAGATACATAGATAGATAAAAACAAAGATATGGAGAGATAACAACAGGAGAGGAGACACAAACACTGACAGAGGAGAGACAAAGACAGGGACACAGAGATATTGATTATTCATCTTCTGATTTCATCAGAATGGGAAAAACCTTTTACGGAAACTAAATTTTCAGAGGTTCATCAAGTATTCATTGATGGCTGAAAATCAATCAAGTAATTCTTGAAGTAAATTAACTTATAGAGGAATATTGATATATGTTGATAGAGGTATTACCCACATTCATTACATCAAAGATCTTTGAAGTATTAATTATCGAAAGAAGTATATATGTATATATGTGTGTGTGTTGTAGTACAGAGAGAGGGGGGTCATAGCAGTTTTTACAGGCTTTGTCTGAGTTCTAATGTCAGTTAAGAGTTTAGAATATTGGAAGAAAGTTGCAGTTGGACCTGGGGCCTTGTGCAGAGAGCCAGGGCCAGCCGAGGTGCTTCTTCTTTCTAAAGATTGAAAATTTAGCCTAGCTTTGGAGTATTTATTTGAGATTTGTTAATTTAGATAAACCCTTTGAATCACCATACCCTACCTCATTTCCCTACTTTCCTTCCCTTACCTAATGTCTGTGAGGAGTGAATAAGGAGAGTGAATCAGAGAGTAGTTTCAGATCTTAGCTATACTTTGGTAGTACTTTATCTTGAGAGGTTAGGTAGTCATCATCATATTCCCTTTTGATTTCAAGATCACCTTGAGAGTTGAGTCAGGGCAGGACCTTGCTCAAACCCCACCTCTTCTTCCCTTCCCCCACCTGAGGTTTCTTTAAACAACCATTAGGGTTGCCTTTAATCCCCTTTACCTGACAATTTAACCTGAGAAGACAATAAACCCCTTTTGTGTTTAAAACAGACCTGTTAGTTACTTTGTCAGTTAATTAGTAAGAAAGGGAAGAAGAGGAATAGAACCAACATACTCTGGGCTTGAAGGGAAGCCGGGGTATCCATCTTGAAAGAAGGTGTAACTTCAAAGCAAGTCCCTTCCTGTGAAATTAACTAAAGCCTGTAGTTAATTTCAATTCAGTCTATTTCCCTCAGTTTGTCTTTAGTCTAAGACCTAGTCTATAAGCCCTCTGCTCTTTGCCTGTACGAATTAATCCCTCCTCTCCCTGAAGATCTTTGTTACCTTCAGTGTTATACTCCCTGACTTCAGCCTCATATTATATCCTGAATCTCACTATTCCATCCTACCTGCAACTCATATTATTTACCTGGCAAGTCCGTGACAACATCCCTTCAAAATCCCCTTTACCTAACACCTTTCCCAAATTCTCCCATATCTGGCGAGCACAGTCAAACAAAAACCTACAATCTTCTGATCAAAGAAAATGAATTTTGCAAGAATAATTTTCGTGTTAGGCAGTCTTTCCTTATTGATTTGGTCTTTTATGCAGGGACTATATACATTTTGGCTGATAAAGGTACAAAATTTGATACAGCAATTGATTGAAATTTATGATTATTATAAATGGTTTGCCTTTACATTAGCTGAGTGTATATGCTTCATACCCAGGGCTGTGGCAATTATTCTGTCTCTATGGCACTTCATTACAATCTCAAAAGTGGTCCTGACTCATCTGTTCAATTATTACAAGGCATCTTCTCCAAAACCCGATAATGAATGGAAGAAACTAGTAGAGAACATCAAACTACTGTTCCAGGTGTTAAAACAAATCCGTGAAGGCAAAGAACTCAATAAGCACACAATCTTACAGCTAGAAATAGTGGAATCTAAATCTTTGGGGCAAAAGGAAACCGAGAAAGAGCAACCTATTCAAAATGCAGTGGTCTCTGTACTTCCAATAGTGTACAGGACTATTGTGCAACCTGGAGAGGGGGTGGTTCATGTCAAAACGTACAAGGCATTCACTCCTAGTGACATGGAAGTTTTGAAAAGGCATTCCCCCAAGTTCTACGAAAAACCTTACAAGAACCTAAAAGAATTAAAACGGGTGTTCATTCTTTTCAACCCTAGTTTCGATGATGTCAAATTTCTTTTGGGGTAATTTTACTCTCCCTCGGAAAAGGAAAAATTCCTCAATGAAACTAGGATGAATCCCAGTTTAGAGTCATGGCCACTGGTGCATCAGGACCTGGATTTCACTCAACACAATAACATGAGACACTTGTTAAGATGCAGGGCTGATCTTATTGAAGCAATGAGATCATTTGCAAAAAGACCAAATGCCTGGCAGAAATTTGAAAAACTGAGGCAAGGGGAAGAAGAACACCAGAGCAGTTTTTTAGATAGAGTTATTGAAGCTGCAGAAACAATTTTAGTACTTAGAGACATGCCCAGGATACAATTGATCATATAAGGAGACAATTTGTAAAGGGAACCTCAATCCCGATACAAAATTATTTCAGGCAAAGTTGTCCACAGTGGGAATCATTACCACTGGAGGATATTAGGCAACATGTGGCGTATATACATGATTCGAAACCAAAAGAAGTAATACTGGCTAGAATCTGATAATGATAAAGATGAGATCATAGCAGATTTAAAGTGCCAATTAAAGCAGACTAGATGTGAGAAGAAAATTGAAGAAGTAAAGAATTTTGCTCTCCAAACAAGTAGAAATCAATTTAGACAACCTGCCAACAGCACTCCAAAATCAAAATCATCACCCCATTGTTATTTGTGTGGGAGGACTGGGCATGTCATTCGTGTTTGTAGATTTAAGCAACAAATAGATTTTTCAAAACCCAATAATCAAAGAGATAATAGAAAGACATTTTGCAATTCAAAATGGGCTAGGAATAATGAATCTAAAAGACATGATGGAGATAAACGTAAGAGTGCTTGCTGCAATCATACATGTAAAAAGTACATTCAAACACCTTCGTTAGATGACATGGAGAGATATGTACAAATGGGAACAAAACCGAAAAAATCATTATGAATTGAGATTCCTGATTTAAAACCTATCAATCGGTGTAATTTGGGTGTGGCAGAGTCTAATAGAAATGAGGAAAGCAAAATGAGAAATCTGGGCAAAATAGAACAAGTGTCTAAAGTAATCTACACAGAGGATACACTTAGGTCTGTGGTAGATAATGAGCAATGGGAAGAGATAATGCAAATGCGCAAAGAAATCTTTGGCATTAAGGAGGATGATTATATAAGGGATCAGCTTTCTCATTCCATATCACACACATTGAGTGAGAAGCATGAAGGTCAGTCAGGCCATTGCAAAGACTCACATCGAGAAATTTTGCAAACTGGTTTAGAATCATCAAAAACTCAAATTCCTTCTCTTTATTCCAAGTATACAGCAAAGGGGCAACTTGGATAAAGAACATTATGGTGTGGATTTACAAAGTTTCCAGAAAGGAACACTTTCAGTAACCTCGGGGGGATTAGATGCATCAATTCTTTCTCATTCAATTGCTTTAGACACAATGTCACAGTTAGAGGTTAAAGAGCAAAAAAAGTCTGGATGTTGGCAAGAACTTGATTTTAAAGAAACAACCCACTGAATTGAAAGATGATAACAGCTGTGTAGGAAATGCAAAATCCACCTTTCTCAACCCCTTAGCTACAGAATTTCATACTAAACTTTGGGGAAGAGATAGGGAACAGTTGTCTTCTTCTGCAATCAGTGTGGCTAAGCATAACATCAATGAGACTGTTGCTGTGATTGATAACAAAAATCATCTAATGTCAGTCACAAAGACAGTAGGGCAAAATGGGGAACATCAGTCAGCTTTTGAATCAGTAGTTGTACCTGAAGTGTTGAAGGGAACACAATCTAACTATCATACATTCCTGGATACTACTGAAAGGAAGATTGCTGATTTAAGGCTTGACAGTTCTTTAAGTAGCAGAGTGGAAGGTAAATCAAATCAAACCTCCATTTCTGAAGCCCTTAATGAAAGCCAACATGGAATTTGCAATAAAGATGATGATTTACAAGCTCTCAATGAGAGTATGCTCTTTAAGCCTGCTTTCTGTAATCCTGATTCTAAACTGAACTTGCCTAATGGTACTATAGGAAGTTTGGGTTTAGAGACAAAAGACCATACGCAACACAGAATCAATGATAAGTGTACATAGAATACTGAGGATTCTTTATTACCCTTGGTGCCAGTGAAGTCCAATGACAGTGGAGAACCCTTAGTTACTCTAGAAATCGGGGGTGGGGGAGTGGGGTGGGTGTCTATGAGTGACTGCTGGACACGGGGGCAACTTGTTCCATACTACGAGAACCACCTGAAGGATGTCAATTTCAAGGCAGTTTAAGAGTAAGAGGAGATTCTGGGGTAGCACAACAAGTCCCAAAGCTAAAGGTTAAAATGCTAAAATTTGGACCTCTGACTCTTGAACACACCTTCCTATTGATGCCAACATGTCCTTCAAACCTCATGGGAAGAGATCTTCTATGCAAATTGGCTGCAACCATCCAATGTCAACCGGATGGACAAATTTATTTACACATACCCAAGAGATCTCTGAAACACCATCCCATTTTATTTTTAGACACATGTAGTGAGGAACCATCATAGCAATCAACTGATAACATCACATCTATGAGGTTCCAGATGATATTCCAGATTATGTGTGGGCTAAAAATTCAAATGAAGTGGGCAGGATATTGTCAGCGGAACCAGTAAAGATAGAGGTGAAAGAAGGCTTACCTCCAAGAATTCCTCAGTTCAGACTTAGTCAAGAAACGATAGAAGGAGGAAACATCATAGAGAGTTTATTGGAGCAGGGTATATTAAAATATGGATTTTCACAATACAATACACCAATCATGGCAATAAAGAAAGCAAAATTATCTCCTGATGGGAAGACTCAATGGTGTTTAGTTTAAGATCTCAGAGCAATAAATGACCACGTGCAAAAGACCTATGCCATGGTACCAAGTCCATCGCAAGTCATTGCATCCATTCCACCTGAAGCTGCATTTATCAATTTCCTTTGCTGTCATATTGACCAGTCTGCTAGTGGTAAGGTGGTACCCCAGAGTTGTTTTAATTTGTATTTCTCTAATCAGGAAGGATTTAGAACATTTTTTCATGAGCTTATAGGTTTGATTCATCATGTGAAAACTGCCTATTCATGTCCTTTGACCATTTGTCGATTGGGGAATGGCTTACTTTTTTTATAAATTCCACTTAGCTCCTTATATATTTGGAAAATTAAACCTTCATTAGAGAGTTTTGTTATAAAAAAAATGTTCTCCCTGTTTGTTGCTTTCCTTCTAATTCAGATTCTATGGGGTTTTTTCTGCATAAAATCTTTTTACTTTGACGTAATCAAAGTAATTCTTTTTACATTTTGTAATGTTCTGTATCTCTTGCTTGTTCTTAAATTCCTTCCATTCCCACAGATTTGACAGGTATACTATTCCATGTTCACCTAATTTATTTATGATTTCACTCTTTATATTTGTCATATGCCCATTTTGAATTTATCTTGGTATAGGATATAAGATGTTGATCTGCTTCAGGACAGAATAGTCCATAGATCCAGCAAATAAACAGAGAAGCAAGATTACAACTAATGATGGGGGGGGGGGGGAGAAGGAAAAATATCAGTAGACAACAGAAAAAGAAAAAAGAAATTACAATTGGCAGCTTATATCCAGGTAATGAAGAAAGAGCAAATGGAACAAAGGAGGATCCAGGAACACCAAGCAAAAAGAAACAGAATTTCCAGTGAATTGGACACAGACTTTGGAAGAACTCAAAACACAATTCAAAAAACAATTAAGAGAGGTTGATTACATCAAATTAAAAAGGTTTTGTACAGACAAAACTTAGTAAAACCAAAATTAGAAGGAAAGCAACAAACTGGGAGAACATTTTTTATAACAAAACTTTCTGACAAAGGTTTAATTTTCCAAACATATAAGGAACTAAGTCAAATTTACAAAAAAAAAAAACAAGCCATTCCCCAATATACAAGTGGTCAAGAAACATGAATAGGCAGTTTTCACATGGTGAAATCAAATAAGCCCAAGAAAAAGTATTCTAAATCCTTCCTGATTAGAGAAATGCAAATTAAAATAACTCTGAGGTATCACCTTATACCTAGCAGACTGTCCACTATGACAGCAAAGGAAAGTAATAAATGTTGGGAAAAAATATGGCAAAATTGGGACATTAATGCATTGCTGGTGGAGTTGTGAATTGATCCAACCATCCTGGAAAGCAATTTGAAATTATTCCCAAAGGCCTTGAAAAGACTGCCTCCCCTTTGATCCAGCCATACCACTTCTGGAGATAATTAGGAAAAAGTCTTGTACAAAAATATTTATAGCCATGTGGTGGCAAAAAATTGGAAAATTGGAAAGTGAGGGGATGTCCTTCAACTGGGAAATGGCTAAAAAAATTGTAATATCTATTGGTGATGGAATACTATTGTGCTGAAAGGAATAATAAACTGAAGGAATTCCATGTGAACTGGAACAATCTCCAGGAATTGATGGAGAGTGAAAGGAGCAGAATCCAGAGAACTTTATACACAGAAACTGATACAGTGTGGTACAATCGAAGGTAAGGAGCTTCTCTACTAGCAGCAATGAAATAATATGATACAATTCTAAGGGACTTATGAGAAAGAATACTACTCACATCCAGAGAAAGAATTGTGGGAGTAGAAAAACAGAAGAAAAATATTTGCTTGATCACATAGTTCATTGGGGATATGATTGGGATGTAGACTCTAAATGATCACTCTACTGAACACATTAATAATAGGGAAATAGGTCTTTATCAATGATACATGTAAAACCCAGTTGAATTGCTTGTTGGCTAAGGGAGGGGGAAGGGAAGAGGAGAGGGAATCATGTAACCAAGGGAAAATATTCTAAATTAATTAATTATTTTTTTAAAAATCTTATTTATTACTCTTTCTATTATTTTGGAATACTTGGGTAAAGTTTGTTTTTATAATTTCATTTTATCTTATTGAATCATTGTCTTAATAACTAATATAGTCTAAGTTTCAAGACACTTAGCTCTTGGATGAGACTTTTCATTTGCTCATTTTAAGGTACTGATTTTCCTTACCATTCTTTTCCCCTATTTTTTTAAATTTCTTATTTAATTTTTTTAGTTACTCTTGATATACCTGAGGTCTTAATTATTTCCTCCTCTAAAGTTCATCGGGACTTGCTATTGGATCACTTTTCATCTTGGGGTTTATTCTCATGTGTATCCTTTGATTAACAGTTTTCCTTTTGGTGGGCATCTATGTAGCTCAGGGAATTGAGAGTCAGGTCCAGAGATGGGAGGTTCTGGGTTCAAATCTGGCCTCAGACACCTCCTAGATGTCTGACCCTGGGCAAGTCACTTAACCCCAAATGCCTAGCCCTTACCACTCTTCTGTCTTGGAACCAATACATAGTATTGATTCAAAGATGGAAGTTAAGGGTTTTAAAAAAGTATTCCTTTATGATAGACATTTTGAGGTATCATCATCTTATCTGTCTCAGGATTACTGAACCTATGATAATCTTCCCAGCTGGATAATGCAAGTAAGGCCTCCCTGGTCCAGAATATAGAGGTTCAAATTGCAATGCTGGGATCCTCTGATGTTTTCCTGTCAATAGAAGCTCCCACTTCCACACTTCTAGAATCTTGCTCTTCTGTTGGTTCTTCCTAGAATTCTTTACTACTGATAGTTAGATTACTGCTGTATTGAGATCCTTTATAGGTTTTAGAAATTATTTGGACTGGATTTTGCCTAAAAAACTTTCTTTTGCATGTGAGCTTTAACTACTTGTGTCATCTTGGGACTATCTGGAATACTCTGAGCCTTCCTTCCCTGTTTGGGCTCTATAAGTCAAAAACTCCCAGAATGTCTTAGGTTGGATTAAGTCAAGGAATGACATGCTGAATCTACCAGAATCCTCTTGATGATGCCTGAGTTCCACTCTATGAACTCTGCCATTAACCTACCCTTACTTGTCTATCCCAAAGTCTCAATTAAGCTCCTGTGTTCCTTTGTGGATTTGCTGGTCAGATTACAGAGTCTAATGTTGATGATTTATTTATTTTTCCTAATTAGTTTCAAATCTCTAATCCTTGCCAATGTATTCAAGGCAGATCCAGACTCCTCTTTATCTTAACATTCCATTTGTATGAGAGAATAAATTGCTATTTATTTTTTAAGCTTCTCTAGCATTTTGCACATTATCTGACACATAGTAGGCTCTTAATAAATGCTGGTTGATTGACAATTTAATCATGAGACATGCAAGAGTCCCTGTTTCTCTCATGATTTTTCCTCTTGAGGACTTGGAGAAATATGACATTGCAAGTTCTGAGTATCAGTTCTAAAGGCCAATCATTCAGTGGCCCTTGAAAAAGTCCATTTTCAATTAAAGGGATTTTGTCTTGTGAAAACAAATTTAAAAAAAAAGTGTGCCCTCATTGTATGATTCACATCAAATTCCATTTTCTTGAGAATTTTGTATGGATCCATGACCAGAAATAACATGAAATATTATGAATCTCTCCACAATTTCAAATGTTTCACTGACCTTAAAAAGAAACAATTAGAAAACAGGGCCAATTTTTGAGATGATAGTGGGAAATATTAACTTCAAGATCTGGAAAATGACAGACAGAAAGAATAGGAAGTGAAATCAAAAGGTCATAGGCAAGGGGGCAGCTGGGTGGCTCAATGAATTGAGAACCAGACCTAGAGATGGGAGGTCCTAGGTTCAAATCCAGCCTCAGACCCTTCCTAGCTGTGTGACCCTGGGCAAGTCATTTGACCACCATTGCCTAAACCTTACCACTTTTCTGCCTTGGAACCAATACAGAATATTGATAAGGTGAGGGTTTCTATTTTAAAAAAATATCATAGGCAAGTTGTCAAACCAAAATCAGAAGGTAAGACTTGGAGATAATGGGTTATCATTTGATAATTGTTAATTTTGTCATGGTTTTATGCCATGTTCCTAACAATCTTTTCTACATCTTTTCTAGCAATAGGAGTGCTGATGTTTTATTAGCAGTTGTGGAGTCGACTCCACTTGGTACCAAACTTTCTTAATTTAAACTTCATTAAATTATTTAATAAAATTTATCAAGTTCCTAAGGTGTAATAAGGCACTAATCTAAGTGTCAGGGATACATATAAAAAAGAGAGATAGTCCCTGTGAATTTACAGTCTATTGGGGGAAAACAACACAGAAAAGGATATTGAAAGGGCAAGTTTTGCCAAGCATAGGGGCCTGTTTTTTGCTTGAATTGAAGTCAAGCAGGTGTAACAAAGAAAAGGTAGTCTAGAGATTCAGCACCAGTTATAAGCATTTATTAGTGAAGAGACAGATGAGAGAGATTGATAAAGGTATAGAGAGGTCTCTTTTTTTCTAATTTAAGGTGAGATCAGGTCCCAGATTTCAGCCCAGTGTAGTCCACTCCATGTTTTACCGCCCCTTGCCAAATGCCAGCCCAGGGATTCAGTCTCTTCAAGAGCAGAAGTAAATAGATCACTCTCCTTCCCATGCTAGCATTTTAAACCCCACTAGCTCCTAAAGGTAACATTGTACATTGACACTTACACTAATGTCAGGGGATGCCAATGTATGACACATTATTCTGTGTTATCTATGTCTCATCATTGGGGTACCATAGTAGGGAGGTATTTTACTTCACACACAGGGTTACTGATGGAAAATGGAACTACAACTACAACAAAAATGAAACTTCCAACACTCTAGGAAAAAACAACAAACTCTGTGAGCAGTTTTGTGTTTCAGGGGTGATAGTAAGGTATTGAGTATCAATACCAGAGTCTCTCTTAGTAGGAGATGAGATTCCTAGTGATCAGATTATAGGGACAGATGAAGGGCATATTGATCCATGACATTAAAATTAAGTAAAGTTGCTGATGGATAATATAGTACATCATAGTTCTAGAACTCAGAGCAACTAAATGAAGTCATCTAGTTCAGCCCCCTGATTTTACATTTGAGGAAACAAAGACCACAGGAAATGAAGGTATTTGTCTATGATCACACAAAGATTTAGCACCATAGATGAGATTTGGACACACGCCATTTTTATGACAATAGAAAGAGACTTCCTTGATTTTCCCAAATTAGCAATAAAACACATATTGTGCTGTTTATCTCATAGGATTGTTGTGAAAAAACAATCTGTAAACCTTGAAATGGTGTAAATGGAATTATTATTTCCAACAAGTCTTTTGGAATGATCTGACTTAGACAAATTGAATTCCAAGCTTTCTCTAAACTAATCTTAGGAACTTCATTTTATATTTTGGAAATTATATGAATGTTAATCTTTAATTCTCCTCTCCATGATTTTTAAAATGAGTTTGATTTTATATTCATATTGCATTTAGCTGTTATGTCTCTCCATTTGGCAAGTAGTGATAGCTGACAGAATTAGTTTCCAGGGTCTTTCAGACTCTTCATTATAATACTTTTGTGGCACTATCTCTGAGATAGTAAGAATCAAGATATTTATTTTCATTAGTTTCCTATTTTGGTAAGTGGATAGCACATTTAAAATGTAGATGTGGGTCTATTCATGTTCAATTTTATACCTTCTCCTATCCTGGTACTTAACCTTAACCCTGCCTTAAGCAGTAATCTGACTTCAAATGGAGTGTTAATTCTGAAATAAATACCATATCTGATGCCAAACATAGTAAGTTTAAGGTTCATAATATCATATTTAGCATCTTTTTACCTTCTTAAAGGAAGTATTTACTATAAAGAGCAGTGAAGTTTCTTGTGTAGTGATAAAATATTGACTTTAAAAACATTTTTTATCTTACTACATATTTTCCAAGAAAAAAACTTTCACAATATTTATTATATTGAAGTGATCAAATAACAATGTGTAACTACCTCACATTCCAACAAACCCTTGAACCTCTCATTACCCCAGGCTCACTGAAGGAGGCTTACTGGCAATCATAACTATGCAACTACAGCTCTAGCCCCAAAGCAATATTTTCCTTTACCAATAGACCAGACAGGAGCCATAAATCACATAGAAAAGTTATTTAATAATAGAATTCCAAAGTAACAGAGAAAATAAAATACAAATAATTTTTAGGTTTCCATACAAAAATGGTTACAGTCATATAAAGAGTCTCACAGTGGTAATGATGGACAATTCACACTCCAAAGTGATGAAGGGAGGCATCAAACTTGCTGTTCCTGAATAAGACTTGACTCAACCTCTAAAACTAACTCATTCAATCTCTAAAACTGATGAGCAATGCTTCTCTGAAGATCTGTTGCTCTCTTCTACCGGATGTGTTATCTGCTGCTGTGGCTTCACGATACTAGAGGAATTGTTATCAATCTTTTATCACTCTGCCTTAGGTCACCATGCCTGGTTAAGTTAAAATATCAACACACATTTTTTTTCTTTTAAAAATATAGAAATGGATATCAGGTGCCAAGATAGCCAAGTAAAGAATCCACCCTCCTAAACCATCCCAAATTTCCCTCCAAAGAGCATGAAAAAAAGCCTCACAAAAAATTTTGGAGGAGAGAATAATCTCACCAGACAAGAACAGCCCAGAGGATCAGGAAAAAAAAAGGTTTTCTAGCTCCCATGGGAAGGGATCCTCACAAAGTCTGAGCAGGCAGCAGCAAGGGCAAACTACATCTCAGCAGGCCACATGAAGTTCCATCCCCCTAAGAAGTGTAAGGATCAAAATTGAGGTTTTTGACTCAATAAGAGAGTTATAAAGTAATATTGTGGTCATTGATTTTAAATTATTATAGCTTAAGTAAAAAATTACTTTTAGCAGCTTTTATTTACAAAGAAGTGGAAAGAGTGAAAATGGGAAATGTAGATAAAGAGACAGATTCTTAACAAGCCTACCAGTGGTAAGAGCTTCTCCTGCAAAGTGAAGTTCAGTTCAGCACCCTAGCAGGAGGCTTCCTCAGGTCTCCATCTCTGGGGGAATCATCAGACAGAAATCCAGCACAGCCTCCTGTACAGTCTGAGCCACTCACCCAGCAAGCCCATACAAAGATGCAAGGAAAAAATATCCTCCAAACACCAGGAAAGGAATGGTAGAAGCCCATGTTTGTCTCTGTTTTAGTCCTTTTCTCCACATCATTTCCTGCCCTTCCCCCTTCTTCACAGAAACCAATTGCAGTCTTTCAATTTGCTTAAGCCCTACCCAGGGCTGGGCAGTCCCCTTGGGAGGTGATAGTTTTTGACTTGTGAACTCTCTTATTTAAGTTTTAAGTAGGGGTCCTTTGAGCTCTTGATTGATTGAGCTAAAGGTTGCTGATTGATTTAATTAAAATAGAGCAAGAGAGATAATTCCATCTTTAGAGCAGTAATATCCCAAACTGATGCAAACTTTCTGCAGGCTCCACCTCTGGGACCAGTGGGCAGCAAAGCTCTACTTCTAGGGGCCAGCCAGTGGTGAGGAACCATCCACAAGGCCAACCAGAACTGAAGCTCCACCCATAGGGGCTGGCAAGAAGTCTCTGCTCTTAGAATAGCCCAGCAGTGAATCTCTGCCTAATTACAAACCCACAGTCAGATCTCCAACCACTGCAAAGCAGTGGTTTCCATCAATGCAAGGCAGAAGGATGACCTTCTACTAGTGTAATCGTGTAGTTAGATCTCAGGAACTAGTAAAAATAAGAAGCAAAACTCTAAGTCTCAGCACAAGAAATGTGGACAACACCTTCTCCAATTCACAAACAGGGCTTGACTTTATGATATAATAAAAAAAAATCACAAAATAAGCTAAGAAAAAATGAACCTCCTCCCACAAAAACAGAATATGACTCTTGATAGTTACAATGGTGATAGAGAAATTCAAGATATAAACACAGACAAGAACAGCATTTACAAAATAACTGCATGTGAAGCAGCAAAGAAAATTATAAATTGATCAGAGGCACAAAAAGATCTAATTTAAGGGCCCAGAAGGGCTTTTAAAAATCAGGTAAAATAGTTGGAAACATGGGGGGAAGTAAAAGCAATGCAGGAAAGCCATGAAAAAAAAGTATTGGTAGCTTGTTAAAGGAAACACAAAAAATGGGGAAAGATATCCAAAAAAATTCCCAAGAAAGACAACTCCTAGAAAAAGTAGAAGTGTCCAAAAGGAAGAACTACATGGGCATTGTGCAGAGATGGCAAGGACTCCATACCATTTAACTCAGGCAGGCTATGAAAATGGAAATTCCCTTCCCCCTTCCTGTCCTTGTGACTACCTAGGCAAAGACCATTATCCTAGGATATCCTTTAGATTGAGTCAGACAAAGAGCAGGCCACATCTTGATACCCTAAGCCCTGAGGATCTCAGGCAGAGTCCCCCACCCCCCTAATGACTGAGTGCAAGAAGTCACATCCACACTCTAGTAAAGGATACAAAAACCCCTGAAGTGCTGCATCCATGGAGCAACCCCAGGTAGTTACCATGTCTTGGAGAGCAGCCCCCCCAAGGTTGTTCCACTCATGCTATCTTGCTGGCCATTAATCCTATCTTACAAATACATCTTTCTTTTTACTTTTAAGCTAAGTTTGGAGTTCTCTCATTATTGAGAAAGGTTTCCTTTCCGAACCCAGGGGTTCACCATTTGCACGCCTATAACAAAAGGAGGTACAAAAATTGGTTATAGAAAAAAAAATAAATCTTTAAGAAGTAGATCTATTCAAAGGGAAAAGGATTTATACAAGCTCACTGAAGATAATAATTCCACATAAGTGAAATTATTGGAATAGAAATAAATGGACATTTTTTAAAAAATGGAAATAAAAGGAAAAGAATGGCTCCATGAGGATTCAAGAAACAATGTTATAAAAAGCAAGAGAATAAAAAAAGAAGAAATTATGATATTTCCTGTCAATGTGGAATCTAGAGACCTCAGACTTGTGGCTTAGTGAGATCTGATGAACTCCAAGTTTTAGAAATAGCTTGTAGGTTGGAGACCCTCAAAGCTTCTGTTGTTCCCTATTCCCTTGAGAATCCACCCTGAAGGGAATCTCTGGTAGCAGTTGCAGACTGAATAATGGACCCTAGAGTAAATGCTAAATATCCTTTTGTCTTAGGTAGTCTGCCCCATGGTATCAGAGACCCTTTCCCAGGAAGACACACCTGGGCAGGGACCATCCTTTAGTATCCATTGTGTAAGCAGCCACTTCCCTTACACCTAGCCTCTGGCTAGGATTCCTTTCCCAAGCTAGATTGTAAATCCCATCCTTACTAGTATAATGTCAATCATCTTTCCCAGCCCCTGGATCTTCCCAAATGGTATATAAGTTCCCCAATTTCTTTTGTTCCTTGGAGTCCTCATCTAGTGCAGTGTCACTCCCAGGTGGTCAGGGAGCAGAGTGAAGCAGTGTTCAATCCTGGACTCTGCATAAGGCCCAGCTCTGCATAAGGGGCCAAGTAGCCCTGTTCCCCCTTTCCCTTGATTAAAGAGTGGCTTTATGACTATTTAATAATTCTGTGTTTTTTCTAAGTTAACATTCCCATTGGAAAATAAATTTCCTAGAAAACAAATTTTGGAGAAATAATGAAAAATTATCCAGTTTCTTGAAAATCAAGAGAAAAAAAAGAACCTAGATATAATGTTAAGAGAAATTTTCAAATGAAACTTCCCTGATATCCTAGAATTAGAGGATGAAATATGAATAGAAAGAATTCACTAATCACTTTTAAGAGAAATTCTAAGAGGAAAAATCCAAGAAATATTATTGCCAAATCCCAGAGCTCACATATCAAGGAAAAAAATACTTCAAGCAGTCAGAAAAGAATTATTAAAATATTATGGAGCTACAATCAAAATTACACAGGATTTAACAACTTTTACCTTAAAAAAGGCAAAGGACCTAACATTATAATCTGGAATCACCAGCCCAGACAAACTCAACATAATACTTCATGGGGAAAATATGGATATTTAATGACATTGAAAACTTGGAAGAATTCCTAATAAAAAGACCAGAACTTTATAGAAAATTTTACATTTGAACAGAAGTCTAAGATTCAATAAGTTTAAATTGTTATATATATATATATACAAATATATATATATATAAACATATATATATATGAGTTCATATTTATTACTCATGATCTTTAGCATTTTAAGACAATTAGGAGGACTAATAGAAAGAGGATATAGATGTGAATCTCCTGTCATGGAAAGATATAAATCAAAAAATAAAAAGAGAGAATGTAGGTGGTATTGGAAGAGGAAAGGGAAAAATGAAATGGGATGAATTATCTTACATAAGAGAGGCTTGAAAGAACTATTACATAGAGAGGGATGATGGGAGGAGTGGTGGGCAACACTTTAACCCAACTCTCATCAGATTTGGTCAAAGAGAAAGAATGTACATATTCACTTAGATATAGATATTTATATTACCCTTAAGGGAAGTAAAAAGGGACAGGGAGAAGGGACAGGTAAGGATCTATAGAAGGGAAGATGAATTGGGAGAGATGGTGGTTAGAAGTAGAATACCTGTGAAAAAGGAAAAGGTAAAAGGAAGGATATATAATAATAAAGAGAAGGTAGGGTAGAGAGAAATACATAGTTAATTATCATAACTGTAAATGCAATGGAGATACATTCATCCATAAAATAAAAGTGAATGCCAGAATAGATTAAAAAACAGAATCCTAAAATATATTGTTCACAAGAAACTTATTAAAAATGCAGTCACAGATAAAAAAACAAAACAAAACGTAAAGGTTGGCTAGAATCTGCTCTAGCTGAAGATAAAAAGAGCAGGGGTAGCAATCTTGATCTCAGACACAGCTAAAGAAAAAATAAATTTAATTAAAAGAAATAAGGAAGGAAATCATATTTTGTTAAAAGTTATCACACATAATAAAGTAATATCAATATTAAATATATATACTCATTGGTGCAGCATCCAAATGTTTCAAGGAGAAAAGAAAAATTATAGAAGGAAATAATTAATAGACCTATACTAATGGAGGACCTCAAATTTCCACTCAGAATTAAATAAATTCAACCAAAAATAAACAAGAAAGAAGTTAAGAAGTTGAATAGAATTTTAGAAAAGTTAAACATGATAGACCTTTGGAGAAAGTTAAATGGGAATAGAAGAGAATATACATTTTTTTTCAGCAGTGAATGGTACCTACACACACACACACAAACACACACACACACACACACACACACAAATTGGAGTATAAAAATCACTCAATCAAATGCAGGAAAGTAGAAATATTGAATGTGTCATTTTCAGATAACAATGCAATAAAATGACATTTCAAAAAAGTCTATGGAAAGAGAGAGGAAAAACTAATTGAAAATTTAATAATCTGATCCTAAAAAAAAGTGAATCAAAGAACTACTCATAGAAACAATCAATAATTTTATTAAGAAAAATTACAAGGGGGCGGTGGGGTAGCTCAGTGGTTTGAGAGCCAGGTCTAGAGATGGGAGGTCCTAGGTTCAAATCAGGCCTCAGACACTTCCCAGCTGTGTGACCCTGCTCCTGACCCCCGTTCCCCACCCTTACCACTCTTCCACCAAGGAGTCAATACACAGAAGTTAAGGGTTAAACAAAATATAAAAAAAAAAAAGAAAAGAAAAAAAAATGACAAGAAAGAGAAAGCATTCCAAAATTTATAGGATAAAGGTAAAGCAGTGTTTAGGGTAAAATTTATATCTAATTGCTTACATTGATAAAATATAGAAGAATAGATTAATAAATGGATCATGCAACTAAAAAAACTAGAAAAAGAAAAAAATAAATTCTACATTAAATTACTAGTTGGAAAACCTAAAAATCTTAAATGAGATTAATAAAATTGAAAGCAAAAAAAACTGAATTAATTAATGAAACTAGAAGCTTGTTTTATGAGAAAACAGATAAATAAACAATTGGTTAATTAGATTTTACAAAGGAAAGAAGAAAACCAAACTGCAAGAATTAAAAATGAAATGGGTAATCACATTATATGCACCCCCAATGAAGAGAAAATTAAAGCAATTTTAGGAGCTATTTTACTCACTTATCTGCCAACAAATGTTATTATCTAAGTGAGATGGATGAATATTTAAGAAAATACAATTTGCCTAGTTTAACAAAAGATGGAATAGAATATTTAAATAATTCCATACCCAAAAAAGAACTTGAAGAAGCCATCAATGAACTCCCTAAGGGAGAAAAAAAAAACCCGAGGACACATGAATTCACAAATGAATTCTATCAAACATTTGAAGAACAATTAGTCTCAATGCTATGAAAAGGATTTGATAAAAAGAGCTGAAGAAGGCATCCTACTTACAATAAAAACATGGTACTGATAACTAAACCAGGAAGAGCAAAAACAAAGAAATGAATGTATAGACCACTCTTGGTAATGAATATTGATACAAAAATCTTAAAAAATAAAAGAGTAACAAGGAGATTACAGCAATATATCATGAAGATAAGACACTATGACCAGGTAGGAATTATACCAGGAATGCAGGCCTGGTTCAATATTAAGAAAGTCATTAGCATGATTGACCATTAGTAACAAAGCCAAGAGAAGTCTTATGATTATTTCAATTGATTGAGAAAAGTTTTTGAAAAATACAACAGCCATTCCTATGAACAACACTAGAGAGCTTGGAAATTAATGGAAAATTCTTTAAAATGATAAAAAATATATATCTAAAATCATCAGGAAACATTATAATAAAGATAAAATAGATATCTTCCCGTTAAGATCAGTGGTGAAGCAAGGATGTCCATTATCATCAATACTATTCAATATTGCTCTAGGAATGCTAGCTATAGTAAGAGAAGAAAAAATAATGAAAGTAATTAGAATAGGCAATTAAGAAATAAAACTATCCCTCTTTGCAGAGAATATCATGATACAGAGAATCCTAAAGAATCAACTAAAAAACTGGCTGAAATAACTAATAACTTTAGCAAAGTTGCAGGATATAAAATATAACCACAGAAATCATCAATATTTCTTTATATTGCTGATAAAAGACTAGCAGATGAGAGTAAGAAAAAGAAATTCCAATGTCCTTCAATTGGGGAATTGCTGGACAAATTGTGGTATCTGTTGGTGATGAAATACTATTGTGCTCAAAGGAATAAAGAATTGGAGGAATTCCATGTGAACTGGAATGACCTCCAGAAATTGATGCAGAGTGAAAGGAGCAGAACCAGGAGAACATTGTACACAGAGCCTGATACAGTGTGGTACAATCGAACATAATGGACTTCTCTACTAGCAGCAATGCAAGGATCCAGAGCAAGACTAAGGGACTTATGAGAAAGAAAACTAGACACATTCAGAGGGAGAACTATGGGAGAAGAAACACAGAAGAAAAACAACTGCTTGAACACATGGGTTGATAGGGATATTATTGGGGATGTAGACACTAAATGATAACTCTAGTCCAACTATCAATAATATGGAATTAGGTCTTGATCAATGATATATGTAAAACCCAGTGAAATTGTATGTTGGCTAAGGGAGGTTAGAGGTGCGTTTAAGGGAGAGGGAAAGAACATGAAATATATAACTATGGGAAAATATTCAAAATCAAAAGAAAAATAATAAAAAAAGAAATTCCATTTAAATTAACAGTAGATAATATAAAGTACTTGGGTGTCTACCTGCAGGACAATTCATAAATTATATTAACAGATTTATAAGACACATTTCACACAAATGAAGTCATGTTTAAACAAATAGAATAATATTAGTTGCTCATGGGTTGGTCTAGTCAATACCATAATAATAATAATCCTCCCCAAATTAATCTACTTATTCAGTTCCATACCAGTTGATTTTCCAAAAAAATAATTTGAAGAAACTAAAAACTTTTTTTTTCAAATTGACAAGGAAGGAAAAAATAAAGACCAAGAATATCAAGGGAATAAGTTTTTTTAAATGTGAGGGAGGCCTATGAGTATCAGATATAATACTATATTACAAAGCTCTAAGCATCAAAGCAATCTGGTACTTGCTAAGAAATAAAGCCAAAAGTCAGCGGAGCACATTAGCTACACAATCCATAGTAGTAAATGACTGTAGTTATTTAGTATTTAATAAACTCAAAGATCCAAGCTTTGGGGACAAGAGATCATTATTTGACAAAAACTGCTCAGAAAAATGGAAAAAAGATATGGCAGAGATTGGTTGTTTGTAAAAAGAAAACTTAATTAAGCTGCCTGTCGTTTGTATTAGCTTAAGAATGTCTTTAGTTTTATACCTTGAAACTGTGATTTGTAGTAAGAATATAGTCCCAGACAAGTTTGATAACATAACCAGATTAGGAATATTGTCCAAGGATAATACTTGAGTTATAGTTTCAAGTGTGTATTGTTATCCTAATTTTAAGGGGATTACCGTATTAATCATAAAGGAATTACTATGTTAATCTGGTGTGTATAAATCTATTTCATAATGTACTTTATATCAAACTAAATCATATAAGTAGCTACAGGAAGCAGAAAGTATTCAAAGTTCTAGAGGGCAGGAGCCCTTAGAGAGATGAAGCCTTGGAGGCCAAGTTAGGGTAAGGATGTACTATGTCAGAATGGCCTATAAAGCAGCCCAGGTCAAAAGTGTTTTGAACTGTCCATGATCTATAAGTTATTATTACTCACTTCAAGAGTGATCACTGGAAAACTTCTCCCCCACTCTGTAAGTTATTCTTTTTACCTTTACAAATCTGTCATTATCAATGTTTAGGATCTCAAGTTTTAAACAGGAGAAAACCTTCAGACCTCTAGCTCTGGGATTTCTCTGTCACAATATATCTAGACTTTTACCCAGAACAGTCTCCCAGCATCTTGTTTTTGCATTATAGACCAGCATCTCATACCCTATACCAGTGTTAATGAACCTTTTAGAGATCACATGCCAACACTGCACTCTCAAACATCCTCTGAGGATTACCCCAGACAGGGGAGGGAGAAAGTTCTCACAATCAGCTGCTGGGCAGAGGGGTGGGGCATGTGAAAAAAAAAATGTCCTCAGGTGCTGTGCAGAGGGGCAATGGAGCAGTCCCCTCCAGAACACAGGGGCACATTTATCATGGATTCACCAACATAGGCTTACACCAAGATAAGGTAAAAATAGATACATGATTTAAATATAAAGGGTATTATCATTATTATATTAGATGAGCATAGAATAGTCTACCTGTCAAACATGTGGAGAAGGTTAAAATTTGTAACCAAACAAGAGATAAAAAGCATTATAGAATGTAAAATAGATAACTGATTATATTTAATTAAAATAGTTTTTGCACAATCAAAAACAATGCCACTGAGATTAGAAGAAAAGGATAAAGCTCGGGGATTTTATTTTTTGCAGCAAATATCTCTAACAAAGGACTTATTTCTCAAATATTTATAGAACTGATTTATATATAAGAATTTATAAGAATACAAATCATTCCCTAATTGATAAATGGTCAAGGGATATGAATAGACATTTTTCAGATGAAGAAATCAAGACTATACATAAACACATAAAAATACTATAAATCACTCTTGATTAGAGAAAAGCAAATTAAAACAACCCTGAGGGAAAATAATAGATGCTGGTGGAGATGTGGCAAAAATGGCTCCTAATGATGGAGTTGTGAACTGATTCAACCATTCTGGAAGAGAATTTGGAATTATGCCCAAAGAATATTAAAACTGTCTAACTTCACAATACCACCATTAGATCTGTATTCCAAAGAGATGTTTAAAAGGGGGAAAGACCTCCTTGTAAGAAAAATATTTATAGCAGCTCTTTTTTTGGAGACAAAAAAAATTGGAAACTGAGGGGATATCCACCAACTGGGTGATGTCTGAACAAGTTGTGGCATATGATTGTAATGGAATACTACTGTGCTATAAGAAATGATGTAAAAGATGATTTGAGAAAGACCTACATGAACTGATGCAAAATGAAATGAATTGAACTAGGAGAACATTGTACAAAGTAACAACAATATAATGTGAGGAACAATTATAAATGAATTAACTATTTTTAGCAATACAGTCATCCAAGGAAATCCTCAAGAAATCATAATTAAAGAAATACCTACCACCTTCAGAGAAAGAATTAATAGAGTCTGAATGAAGACAGGAATGTACTATATTTCACATTATTTCTTCACTTTTCTTTAATTTTTCAAATTCTTTTTCACACAAGGGCTAACACAGAAAGATGTTTTACAAATTTAGCTGAAATTTGAAAAAAATGAAGGTTAAAATTTATTTTTTAATGTCATTGAGTTAAAAATAAATTATCAGGAATTCCAGGTTAAGATGGCGGCAGAGTAAGGAGCAGCACTGCTTGATCTCTACTAACTGAAGCATACAGGACTCCTCAAAGGGACATAAAAACGAATCCAGACAAATGGAGGGACCCCACAACAGGGCGCAGCATTGAAGGTACGTGGAATCGGGGCATTTCCATGCTATAAAGGGGTGAAACAGCTCTCGCTAAAATGCAAGAGTAAGAAGCCCCTCCCCCGACCCCCACACCACGTACAACTCAGAGGCCAGCGCACAAGAGTGAAAGCAGGTTTGGGGTACCCATTAAGTCTCTGGCAGCTCCAGGGCTTGCTCCTGAGAGCAGCAAGACTTAGGACCCCAAGAGGCTAAAGAACAGGCATGGACTTTCCTGAGCATCTGCACCCATGAAGGCAGTGCCCTAGGCGTGGACAAGGATCTTGAGAGCAAGCTTGGACCTCAAGTGGGGACCCTGTGCAGACAGGAGCACGCAGTGGGAGCACGGTAGTGGAAGTAGCACCCTGAGACTGTTAAAGGAGCCTCGAACAGAGGGGCAGACCAGGGACAACCAGGAGGCTCGACGACGAGAACTACGGGACCTGAGACCTCGGGAGTCTAGACAGACCCTGAGTGTGAGGATAAAACGCAGAAGGTGCTGGGCTAACAACAATGGTAAGCCAAAATCAGGAAACCCAGAAGAGAAAGATTATCAAGAAGAACTCTGGAACACTTGACATCTTTTACACAGAGAAAATCCAGACAACAGAGGGGAACAAACAAGAAATCATATCCAAACCTTCCCAAAATAATGAAAACTGGTCACAAGCTATTAAAGAGTTCAAATCTGAGATGAAGAAAAAGATGGAAGAGATCTGGCAAGAAAATAACAGTTTAAAAGGTAGACTTTCACAAATGGAAAGTGAGGCACGTCAACTGAAGACCAGAAATGACCAGATTGAAAAGGAAAACCAAAAGATTATAACCGAAAAATAGTCCCTAAAGGCTAGAATTGAGCAATTAGAAGCTAATGATCTCTCAAGACAGCAAGAACAAATAAAACAAAGTCAAAAGACTGATAAAATAGAAGGAAACATGACATATCTCAATGAGAAAGTGACAGATCAAGAAAACAGGGCTAGAAGAGACAACTTGAGAATCATTGGTCTTCCAGAAAAAACAGAAATTAATAGAAACTTGGACTCCATACCAAAAGAAATTATTCAGCAAAATTACCCTGAAGTTCTACAACAAGAGGGCAATATAGACATTGAAAGAATCCATAGATCACCCTCAACACTAGACCCAGAAAGGACAACCCCCAGGAATATAATAGCCAAATTCAAGAGCTTACAAGTAAAAGAAAAATTCTTACAAGAAGCCAGAAACAGACAATTCAAATATTAAGGAGCACCAATCAGGATCACACAGGATCTGGCAGCCTCCACTCTAAAAGACCACAAGGTTGGAATATGATATTCAGAAAGACAAGAGAGCTGGGCCTTCAACCACGGATCAACTACCCATCAAAACTGACTATATACTTCCAGGGGAAAGTATGAACATTCAACAAAATTAAGGATTTCCAAGTATTTGCACAGAAAAGACCAGGGGTAAATGGAAAGTTTGATATCCAACCACAAAAATCAAGAGAAACATGAAAAGGTAAATAAGAAACAGAGGGGAAAGAAAGAAAACTCATAATTTTTAAATTTGCCTTTTTAAGGGCCTCAGTAAGATCTAATTATCTGTATTCCTATCTGGAGAAATGCTATGTATAATTCTCTGTAGTGAACTCTATTCACTATTATAGTAATCAGAAGAATAATTCATATGGAGAGGGTGGAATACTAAATGATCTAAAATGATATGGGGGTGGGTGGGAAAGAGGGGGGTGAATAGCAGGAGACACCAAGAGAAACTTGAGAGAATAAGAAAAATAGGATATTCTATTACACACAAAGAGGGCATGGGAAGGGGAGGAGACAATAGTATTATAAGAAGGAGAGGAAGAGAGCATTAAGAGGCAATAGTTAAACCTTACTCTCAGTGTAATCAACCCAGAGAGGGAAGAGTAGGTATATTATCTATTGGAATATAAACCAGGAATGCAAGGATGGTTCAACATTAGGAAAACCATCCACATAATTGACACATAATTGACACATAATTGACCATATCAACAGTCTAACAAACCAAAATCACATGATTATCTCAATAGATGCTGAAAAAGCCTTTGACAAAATACAGCATCCATTCCTATTGAAAACACTGAAAAGTATATGAATAGAAGGACCTTTCCTAAAAATAATAAACAATATATACCTAAAACCATCAACAAGCATTATATGCAATGGGGATAAATTAGAAGCTTTCCCAATAAGATCAGGAGTGAAACAAGGATGCCCATTATCACCTCTACTATTCAAAATAGTACTAGAAACACTAGCAATAGCAATTAGAAAAGAAAAAGAAATTGAAGGTATCAAAAATAGGCAATGAGGAGACTAAGCTATCACTCTTTGCAGATGATATGATGGTATACTTAAAAAATCCTAGAGAATCAACTAAGAAGCTGGTAGAAATAATCAACAACTTTAGCAAAGTTGCAAGATACAAAATAAATGCACATAAATCATTAGCATTTCTATATATTTCCAACACATTAGAGCAGCAAGAGGTAGGAAGAGAAACACCATTTAAAATCACCCTAGACAATATAAAATACTTGGGAATCTATCTACCAAAACAAACACAGCAATTATATGAAAACAACTACAAAACACTTTCCAAACAAATAAAACTGGATCTCAACAATTGGAAAGCCATTTATTGCTCATGGGTAGGTCGAGCTAACATAATAAAAATGAGCATTCTACCCAAATTAATTTACCTATTTAGCGCCATACCTATCAAATTGCCCAAAAACTTCTTTACTGAATTAGGAAAAACTATAATAAATTTCATTTGGAATAATAAAAGATCAAGAATATCAAGGGAAATAATGAAAAATAATGTGAAGGAAGGTGGCCTAGCATTACCAGATATTAAACTATACTAGAAAGCAGCAGTCATCAAAACAATACTGTTACTGGCTAAGAGACAGTAGGGAGTATCAGTGGAATAGACTTGGGGTTAATGATATCAGCAAGACAGTCTATGATAAACCCAAAGAGCCCAACTTTTGGGACATGAATCCACTATTTGACAAAAACCACTGGGAAATTTGGAAAACAATATGGGAGAGATTAGATTTAGATCAACATCTCACACCCTACACCAAGATAAATTCAGAATGGGTGAATGTCTTGAATATAATGTGGGAAACTATAAATAAGTTAAGTGAACACAAAATAGTATACCTGTCAGATCTCTGGGAAAGGAAAGATTATAAAACCAAGCAAGAGTTAGAGAAAATTACAAAATCTAAATTAAATGGTTTTGATTATATTAAGCTAAAAAGCTTTTGTACAAACAATAACAACGTAGTCAAAATCAGAAGGGAAACAACAAATTGGGAAAAATCTTTATAAGAAAAAACTCTGACAGGGGTCTAATTACTCAAATATACAAGGAGTTAAATCAATTGTATAAAAAATCAAGCCATTTCCCAATTGATAAATGAGCAAGAGACATGAATAGGCAATTTTCAGGCAAAGAAATCAAAAATATCAATAAGCACATGAGAAAGTGTTCTAAATCTCTAATAATTAGAGAAATGCAAATCAAAACAACTCTGAGGTATTACCTCACACCTAGTAGATTGGCTAAAATGAAAGAAAGGGGAGAGTAATGAATGCTGGAGGGGATGTGGCCAAATTGGGACATTGATGGCTGGCAATTTGGAACTATGCCCAAAGGGTTATAAAAGAATGCCTGCCCTTTAATCTAGCCATACCACTGTTGGGTTTGTACCCCAAAGAGATCATAGAAACGGACTTGTACGAAAATATTTATAGCTACACTTTTTGTGGTGGCAAAGAACTGGAAAAGGTGGGTATGCCCTTCAATTGGGGAATGGCTGAACAAACTGTGGTATATGCTGGTGATGGAATACTATTGTGCTAAAACGAATAATAAACCAGAGGAGTTCCAGGTGAACTGGAAAGACCTCCAGCAACTGATGCAGAGTGAAAGGAACAGAGACAGAAGAACATTGTACACAGCGACTGATATACTATGGTAAAATCGAATGTAATGGACTTCTGTACCAGCAGCAATGCAATGACACAGGACAGTTCTGAGGCATTTATGGTAAAGAATGCTACCCACATTCAGAGGAAGAACTTCAGGAGAAGAAACACATAAGAAAAACAACTCATTGAACGCATGGGTTGAGGTGGACATGATTGGGGATGCAGACTCGAAACTACCACACCAATGCAACTATCAACAATTTGGAAATAGGTTTTGATCAATTACACGTGTTAAAACCAGTGGAAATGTGCATTGGCCATGGCTGGGGGGATAGGGAGGGTGAAGAGGAAAGTAGTAGCATGAATCATGTAACCATGTTAAAAATGAATATTAATAAATGTTTAAAAAATTAAAAAAAAAGAAAAAATCTTGTGAAATAGAAAAAAAATAAATTATTAGTTAATTTAAAAAGACTAAACTATTTATATATGTTTTTTACATTGCTAATGATTATTTTTTAAATTTGTCATCATTTTAAAAAATCACAGTTGTACTTCTATTAATTAGGATTTTAACTGTGTTTTTGATTATGATATCTCATGTTTTATGAAACACTTTACAATTATGGGAAATAAGAACTCCAGGAAACTTTTTTACTTGAAGAAAATTATGTCATTTCCTATTTATTATTAAGCTATAAGATGTGATAATATATCAGGTTTTATGAATGCATATTTCCATGGACTTTGTACCAGAAAAAACTCAAAAAAAAATAGCTGCTTTGTCATCTCTGACTTACAGACAAATGGACTTATCAAGCCCTGTCAAGATATGCTCATACTTGACATGCTACAGTCCAACTGCAATGCCAAGTCCTCAACCATTACTCCTGACTCAACTGAGGAACATGGATCCCTTTTAGCTACTATAATCATGCTTCTGATAGGAAGTTTTTTTGATAAACTTCCAAAGAGCATTTATTTACATCAGAAAGTAGGGGCAGATTTAATGTCTTTTATACATCTTCCATGTCAGTATAGGAAAGATCCTTGCCTCCTTGATGATTTATTTGGAATATGCTATTGGAGCTTGCATAAAATTGCTCTCTACTGTGTCATTTAAAATCACTTGGGATACTTGGAACTACATTTCCCATGATCCCCACTGGGTTTCCTGTTTTGGATTACGTATTGAAGGTGAGGGACTGTTTTAAAGTAGGGGGAAGTGACTTTGAACTTCCTCTTTAGCTACCTGAGTACACGGAGAGAAGAAATGTAAATGGCTGAGGATGAGGTTGGAATAGGTTTCTTACAGGCGTGTGGTCAGTTTATCTCTATCAGCATGGCTTTTATTAAAATACTATTCTTCCTTTTGATCTTGGCCCTCATCATTTTTAATCGTAAACTACTTCATCCTCTAGAAAAAATGATAGCCATAAATTCAAATAATCATTTTGATCTTTCTGTTTATGTTCTTTATGAGTAGTATAAGGCAAGAAAATGATAAAAGCAACTGAGCATATAATGCACTAATATTTTCAAAGTGCTTTAATAAATATTATCTTATAAAATTCACATGACAACCCTTGGAACTGGGTGTCGTTATTATACCCATTTTACCTAAAAGAAAATTAAGGTAGGCAATGGTTAAATGAGTTGTCTTGTGTAAGGGGGGGAAAGGGGTTTTTGTTGGGTGAATATTAAAAATTTTGGTCACCAAGGAATTGAATAAGTATCAATTCCTAAAATGATTTTAGTAATTTATTTATAAAATATAAGAGAGTGTGTAAGTAGAGAGATGAGAAGAGGGTAGAGTAAGAGATCTAGCCTAAAGAACTAGATTTGTATTCAAGTCTGGGCTTTATTCTGGCAGGGCTCCAGAAGCCCAGTCAGAGAGCCTAAAAGTCAATTAACAAGGGTTTTTGCCGACAGGACTTTTCTCAATCAAGGGAGCCTCCTGGAGGATAGTACCACTAGGGAAGCTAAGGTAGTCAGCCTTTTTTTTCACTCACCATGTGTAGTTCTGAGGGAGAGATTTAAGAACAGTCTCACCAAGGTCTCAGGGTCCCAGCCAGCCAGTCAGCCAGAGCTCCTTCAGGTCCAAGACATGAACAAGAAGAGAGTTACAGGAAATTGTCATTCCCTTTTAAAGGCACTTCTTTTGCGTCACTTCCTATGCCTTCCTCTTAGTTTACATGTCCATTCAGAACAGATACTTTGCTTAGGACTGTCCAGGGGCCAGTCAGTCAATTCTGATTTGTCACCCACCATGGGTTACAGACTTCTCCACTTGTGAATTAAGTGGTAGTGTTTACATATTTGGTGATTAAATCTAAGAATGGGTAGGGTAGATTTAATTTTATTATCACACTGGGGTCAAATACAAAGTGTCTGAAGTAAAATTTAAACTCAGTTTTTCCTGATTCCAGGTTTAAACATTTCATGAACTATATACCATATATTTAATCATGACAAAGTATCCTATGAAATTACAATTCTTATTTCCTAGGGGCATAGAATGAAATGAATTACACCAACTATTCTAGTCATCTCTTTAAAAGGAAGATTAGAAATGTCATTGTATTTAGCTGGAACAGGATTTTATTCTTGGCTCTAATACTACCTGAATAGGTGGATAAGAACAATTTGTTCCAAAAGCTGTGAGGGCAGCTAAAGGTGTGTGCTGTGGAATGTTTAGAGCTTTGTCAGTTGTTGAAGAAATCAAGGTCATTCACTGCCTTCCTGACCATCACCAGTCATTCGGACTTTTGTCTTGTCATTGAACTTTGATGACTATGGAAGAGAGAGTAAGAATTATGCCTTTCTTAAAATTTCCAACTCTGCCTCACTCTTATCCATTTCATAGTCAAATCAGAATATTTCCTCATGAAATCACTGGACCTCATTAAAATGAAGGACATACAACTTGTATTATTTAGGAAAACTCACTTAAACTCCATTGGTCTCACTTTCTTCCCACATAAAATTAGGGGAGTTGCACTAAATGATTGACTAAGTTCTTTTGAACTTCAAAATCTAGCATCCCATGAATATGAAGTGACACCCAACACATTATTAGGATCACAGTAGGATTTCAAGTGCAGTATGCTGTACATCTTGAAAAGATGAGCACCATTAGAAAATCATTAAAAGGTCTAGCAGTAACTTTGTTGAGAAGAGTAGTAATGGTATTACCCTGTACTTTCATATATATATTATGAGGAAGACCTAATAAAAGCTAGTTGAGTGCTTCAGGCTCATAATTGGAATGCAATGATGCACTCATGGGCCATAAAATGTCTAACAAAAAAGGTTACTCAACCATACTAAGGATCAATAAGAACATAGCATTGATTTTGTTGGTTATGTCCTCTCTGTTTTCCATTCATCAGTACAAGAACACCCAATCACAGAGGTATACTTACTCGCATCATAGTGGGGATGTTGCTAAATCTTGTGGAAAGTCAGTGATTCATTGGCTGAGCTTTTGTTTTTGTTTTTTTCTTTTCTGTAAGGTTTGTTTTAACTAGCACAAAGCCATCTGCAAGTAGGAGCATTCAAGAGACTGCACTATATTAAAAAATATATATCACCCTTATCTTGGATTCTGAGGAGTTATCAAATGGCAGCATAGGGTAAAAAGTATAGTCCATCTTCCAGTTAAGATGGCGGCAGTGTAAGGAGCAGCTGCTCGATCTCTCCTGACCAAAGCATACAGGACTCCTCAAGGGGAAATAAAAACGAGTCCAGAGGAACGAAGGAACCCCACAACAGGGCACAGCATTGAAGGTACGCAGAATCCGGGCATCTCCACGCTATAAAGGGGTGAAACAGCTCTCACTAAAACGCGAGAGGAAGAAGCCCCTCCCCCATCCCCCCACCGCACACCTCGCACAAACCCCAATGCACAAGTGGGAAAACAGGACTGGGGCAACCTGATAATCACTGGCAGCCCTGGGGCTTGTACCTGTGTGCTGCAAGAGGAGGGACCCCAGGTGGCTGGGGGCGCCCACGGACTTTCCCCAAGTGTCCACGTGGGTGAAGGCACCGCCTGGGACTGGGACAAAGGCCCCTAAAACACGGCCTTTCCCAAGTGCTGAAGGCATTGCCTCAGGTGCGAATAAAGATCTCCAGCCCACAGACTTTCACTACCTTCTGCAGGGGTGAAGGTAGGGCCCTAAGAGCATCTGCACAGGCAAAGGCAGTACCTTAGGCTTGAATAACTATCTCCAGCCCAGGCTTGGACCTCCAGTGAGGACAGGGTGCAGACCTGAGCGTGGCTGTAGAAGCAGCCCCAAAGACTGCTGAAGGAGACTCGGGCAGAGGGGCAAACCTGGAACTACCAGGAGGCCTGACCCCGAGGACAAAGAGACCAGAGCCCCCAGGAGCTTGCAAGGCCCAGGCAGACCCTGAGTGCAAAGACAAAACTGAAAAGGGGCGGGGCCAACAATGGCCAGCAATAAGGAAGTCCAGAAGAAAAAGACAATCAAGAGAAACTCTGGAACACTGGACAACTTCTACACAGAGAAAATCCAGACAACAGAGGAGGGAAAACAAAAATCCAAACCTCCCCAAAAAAATGAAAGCTGGTCACAAGCTATGGAAGAGTTTAAAAATGAAATGCTGAGGAAGATGGAAGAAA